>NC_065921.1:35248709-35528399 GCF_024586455.1 Bactrocera neohumeralis
ATTTATGCATGTGTGTGTTGTTATGGTTGTTATTCTTAGGTGAGTGAATGTGTAATTTATCCACCTAAGTAGTCATGTACATAAGTAGGGAATACTATATAGGTGTCTGACGATGTTTTATTGTGAAGAATGAAACAAGGATACTTTGTTCTGTAAGGGAATTTGCTATTAGAAACTTCACAAAGTAATTTATAAGAATTCGAATTGTTTTTTTACTTTTACTTCAACTAATATCTTAGAAATATGCGCTGAACATTTTAGGTGTCTACTGACCCAGTTATTCTATAATTAGCAAAGAGTTTTCCTGCACTCACACACCAACGGAGCTTACTACATCTGTACAGATGGATCCAAAATGGCTAATGGTGTGGGAGCCGGAATCTATCTCAGGCGACACTTCAAGCTCCTGGAATACAGCAGTATCTTCCAGACGGAAGTTTTCGTATTTATGAAAGCGGCCGAGATAGGTAAATATGGTAAATAGGTCGATAGCCAGGCAGCAATTAAGGCAATGATCTTACATAGCATTGCGTCAGAAAATGTCCTTAGAAGCAGGAAAACAGTAGATGTAGCGGCTGTCGGAAAGCGGCTGCATATATATTGCATTCCAGGCCAACAGGGAGTTCCGGGAAATGAAACTGCTGACGAGATTGCCAAAACTGCCATTCGTCTGGTTACCGAATAAGTACAGGAAATACCAAAGTCACTAAAAACGATATACAACGAATGCCTTAAGTACAAGCAGGATCGCCAAGATCATGTGCAAGAGCCCCTTCGGAAAACTCGCTGGCATGTTAGTCACACGGTCTCGAAAGGACTGCCGGACTACTAACTGATGGGCATACATAAGTGTTGACGATACATGCAGAAAGCCCAGTTAAGTTGACATCAGAGAGGCGCTGAAACACCTCCTATGCAGGAATATACTTTGAGTGTAAACGTTCAAATATATAGTTGCTTTTCAAAACAAAGTTTTTTGAACTAGTGCCATTGCAGCTCAAAGCCCACAAATAACTGTTATTTTTTCACGAAAATCTAGAAAAAAAATTTTGAGACCGCCATTTTGTTAAAACTCAATCAGGGACTACATTAACTATTAATAAAACCAAACCCGATTGCGTTTAGATGAAACTCCAAAGATTAGTGATGACCTCCACAAAGCGCTTTGGCTGGAACTGAATCAACACAAACATATCTTCAAAACTCGGGCTTATTACGCTTGAACATCTCCAAACTCTGCTCCAAATCAAAAGTGAGCTCGCACGGCACCTATTTTCCACAAAGCTTTCTCATACCCACATAATCGTGAATGATACGATGTACCCGTCCTTTAGAGTGCCTGCTATCTCCAACAACTTTTCTTCACGGTCATCCAAAATTATTTTGTGATATTCGGTAACAACCTTCTTTTGGGCGTCCACTGCGTTCAGCGTCTTCGGCGTAAAATGAGTACGTCTAAACTTAGCATACCAATCCTTGATGAAGGTACTTTTAATTTATATACCATAGTCACTGTAAATACACTACTTTTAAGATGAAGTGAGTAGTAAGCTAAGCTGCTACCATCAGTGCAACTCTTTGGTCAAAGTATCAAAGTCAAGAGGGGTTGAAGGTGTTATGTGGTTGCAATGCATGTGCGACTGAAAACAAGTCATTCGTTGGTAGAGCGACAGAGAAACTTTCTAAGCAACTAATTTGATTAAATGCGGAATAGGCGCGCTTCAAATTAACATAAACATGAACATTCGCAGAAATCTGCATAAGGGAATTATAAAATGTGAAATATGTATGTAGAAATTAAATAACAATTTCCACATACCACATAGTTGCGGCTTGTAAAATATTCATTACCATAATTCGCATAAATGTATTAATTAAACAACAACACGAACGCTCAACACCTTTTCGCCAGACACAATGCCACTTAGCTCCTCAGCCAAACGGCGGTCTTTGCGTTACAAGCAATCCAACACATCAAATGTAGCAGAACGTAGCGCCTCACCCAAGCCAGCGAGCGAAGTGCACATTTCTACACCCGTAGGTAGCTGGTCACAAGGGCGGGTGGCCGGCCGCACAAGCCACGACGACTTGACAGCCTGTCTGCGTACATGTTTGTACCTGTCAGTGCGCTATCTTACTCATTTGTTGGCAATGTGTTAATTGAACAGAGTATCAGCTTCATGTAACAACAACAAAGCAGCAAATATTCCAACAGCAAAGAAGAAAGGAAATGCAGTAATTGGTAGAAAGGTGGCAAAAGAAAGCCGGCGACCCTTCCACTCACGTTGCACAACAGCTGCCACAAGGGAGATAGGCGAGTGAGCAGGGATCAATGGATGAAAGACCCTCACACATACACACACATATATACATCTTTTGTATCCAAAAAGTAAATTTACCATCACGCGCATGCGCAATCCTATCATAATTTATGTCAAACAAATTAGATAAATGTGTAGCAGCTTCACTGCACTATTTATGGAGTTCAATTATGAATTCAACGTTATCGGCCGGGTAATTAAAGGAGAAAATCCTTTAGCTCTCACAAATGCTGTAGTGGTAATAGTGTGTTTCGAGGGTCTAAACTGGCGCCATGCCACCAAATGTCGGAGATATGCGCTCACAGCGTGCCACCACCTGCGCTGCCGTCAACGCTGCACTTTGTAATTGACAAATTAGTCAGCTAATTGGCTCCATTTGTTGCCGCGATCGAACAACTTGATTAATCAAATGCTCTTGTCACTGCCGGTGTTTATTCCCATTAACAGTTAGCACATACGGCGCTCATTATGTAGACCGGAGAGCATTGCCAAGCTGTAGGAAGTAGCGAAGGTTAATATTTTAGCGTACTGAGCATATTTTGTAATTCTTTATTATTAACATTTTAATCGCATGCTAGAAAAATTAATCATTGTTGTTTGATTACATAATATAATAAAAACCACAATTTAGATGTTAAAACGGGCGTTGGAATGCTTATACATAATATGAGTTCTTTAGCATCACATGTTCTCAGAATCAATGGAAATTTCCATTAAATATATTGTTTTTAAATAACTAATTTTTACAATATAACATTAAATATCTATGGATGAAGAATAATCTGGTTAAAAATTGTTACACTAACCACAAAGGCTCAGTTTTCTTTAATTTTGCAAAGAAGTACTAAAGTGTTAAAGCTCAATAGCATACAGGGTATGTGCGGAAAGTAATACGACTGATTTTCTTCCGCAGCGAATGTACTTCGGAGCATGCGCGCACCGACAGGATTCGGTAGAAGGCATTCCTAGCTAACGAACAAGCGGCTGGTTGTCTTCGAGCACCTGGAGAGTTAGGACAAACATTTTCGCGCGAGGTGTTTTTGTGAGTGGTGCAAGCCGAAAATGCAGCAATCGCTGGACCAGAGGTAAATTCTGTGTATAACTCGGTAAACCTGCGACAGAAACGTTTGATATGTTTAAGCAGTCTTACCCAGATATTGCTTTAGCAAGAAGTGGTACGTTTTGGTAACACCAGACCTTTTTGGAGGGCCGAGAAAAGGTCGCTGATGAAGACCGTGCTGGGAAACCTGCAACTCAGGCCGTCGACTAAATATTAGATTAATTGCCCAGATGTGAAATTTATCATAATCTGTGGTTCATGACATTGTGACGGATCACTTGAACTTGCGCAAGGTGTGCGCGAAGATGGTTCCAAAAGTGCTCACTGACTTAACATGTGTGAATAACAGTAAAAAACAGGGGACGAGTTATGGATCTTTGAGTATGATCCCTGAAAAGGCCGATGGAAGGCAGGCATTTTTAGACGACAGAGGGGATCCAAGCAACATGCACCTCGGCTCTCAAGGCTATTCCGAAGAATGCCTTCCGTGACACCTTCAATGCTTGGAAAATCGCACTGACAGCGCTGCATCGACGCAGAAGGAGTCTATTTTGAAAGTTTTTAAGGAATTATAACGATTAGATCAATAAATTTTTTTAAATCGAGGCGTCAAATGAAATTATAAATATTTTACATACATAAGAATAAATTCATAAAGCATACAATGAAGATGCACCGTTATGTATATAAACAGTTGCACAGTTTTTTACGCCAAAAATATTACTCGATCGAGAGTGATTAGTTTTCGCTGCTGAGCCTATGACTGCACGTACTATAACTACAATTTTAGTTTTGGTTAATTTTTTCAAAGTAATACTGAATTTTACTACAGATTTAATAAATTTCCATTTTCGAAATTCTGCTTTTAGTAAAAAACTGAAAAAATGTGGAGCTTAATTGTAGATGATGGAAAGAGGAGTATCTGTAAAATAGTCCATTTTGATCGGAGGGGCAAGAAAACAATTTCAAGAAAACGAATATATGCAAGACTCAATACGGTGGAGGTCCAGGCCCAAAATTTCTAAGAAAAGTTGCTGAAAACCCTGAAATTTCATCGAGGGTGTTTATCGAAATTTTTGATTTGGATGCTTTCATTAGTACAACGCAAAAAACCCACTCAGGATTTCCATTGCGAATAGAAAAAAAGACTGGAGTTTGCAAAACATTTTGGGATAAAGTCATTTGGTCTGATGAATTCAAATTCGATAAGAACCCTAGCATATATTACGTCTGGCTATTCGCGGTTTTGAAAAAGGCTTGATAGAAAAACTGGCCTCACCTCAGTCACTGGATTTAAGTCCAATTGAACATTTGTGGTCAATTTTAGACTCCAAAATACCAAAAAGCAGCCGTACAAACTTGGAATAATTTTCCTTAGAAACAAAACGTGAATGGGATAATATTCCAATGACAATACATATTAGAAAATTTGGTTCGAGGCACCCTAAAACGTCTTCATGCAGTAATTCAAAACAAAGGTTGGAAATACTAATTACTAAATTTAACCAAACGTTTTTCCTTATTTTTAAAAGAAACAGTACAATATATTAATGTACAATTTGTTATTTAAATACCTATGTAAATGTGATATTATTTTATATATTACTAATTATCTATTCTAATAAATCGGCATGGAAATAACGTCTGCGAAATGTATACTTTGATTTTAATATGACAAATGGAGTTTTACTTCCCACAAGTATTAGGTTGTCAAATATCTCCGCCTTTTTGTCTTTTGAAATTCGCGCTACAGAGCTCGTATACTATACATCTTTGAAAGGTCTTGACTTAACCTACAAAACGACGCTATGCCTGATTAGTTTGGATATTGCGTTCAACAGTTAAAGGCGTGAAAGCATGGAGTTCACTAATACCGAAATTCGCGCTATTTTAAAGTTTTCCTTCGTTAAAGGCAAATCCGCTAGAGAAACGTTCCGTGAGATTAATGGTGTTTTGGGGGATGGTACTCCATCACTTCGAACAGCGGAGGAATGGTTGCGACGATTCAGAGCGGGTGGAAACGACACCTTGGATAAGCCAGCCGGCGGAAGACCTGTGACGACGAGTACCGATCAAATCATGGAAAACATTGAGTTAGACCGGCATGTGGCATCTTGTGACATCGCCCAAAAGATAGGTGTTAGTCACCAAACCATTTTAAACCATCTGCAGAAGGCTGGATACACAAAAAAGCTTGAGGTTTGGGTGCCGCAAGATTTGACGCAAAAAAACCTTCTGAACCGAATCAACGCCTACGATATGCTGCTGAAACGGAACGAACTCGACCCATTTTTGAAGCGGATGGTGACTGGCGGCGAAAAATGGATCACATACGACAATATCGAACGAAAACGGTCGTGGTCGAGAGCCGGTGAATCGTCTCAAACAGTGGCCAAGCCGGGATTGACGGCCAGGAAGGCTTTGCTGTGTGTTTGGTGGGATTGAAAGGGAAGCATCCACCATATGGCCATTCGCTTAATTCTACCATCTACTGCGAACAACTGGACCGCTTGAAGCAGGCGATCGACCAGAAGCGTCCAGAATTGGCCAACAGGAAGGGTGTAGTGTTACACCCGGACAACGGTAGACCATACACTCCGTTGATGACTCGTCAGAAGCAACGGGAGCTCCGATGGGAGGTTTTATCGCATCCATCATATAGCCCGGACATAGCACCAAGTGATTATCACCTGTTCCTGTCCATGGCAAACGCGCTTGTTGGTGTAAAGTTGAACTCAAAAGAGGCTTGTGAAAAGTGGCTGTCCGACTTCTTCGCAAATAAGGAGGAGGGCTGCTACGAGGGGGGTATTATGAAGTTGCCGTCTAGATGGAAACAGATTATCGAACGAATCGGCGCATATTTGAACTAAATCCGATCACTGTAACACTGCTTATAGAGCATTGAATAAAGAGCAAAAAAGCGGAAGGGAGCAGATATTTGGCAACATTATTATATATCATACTAATTTATTCCGATATTATTGGCCAAAATGGTTGAACAATAAAAAAATTAGACCAGGTACTAAAAATAGAATCGTCTAATACGATCCAAATCCTGCAAGTAGAAAATTTACACACACATTTATAAAACGTTGAACTATTAGACTAGACTTATATTAGATGGTTGGAGTGACATAAGTTTTGGTATTTTGAAAAAGTGGATGAACAAATTTCGTGTTTTAATGAAGCACGATTTTTTGCTAAACAAATTGCGGAATGACCTGCTGAATATTATCTGTATTCTGAGTTGAATTCCATATATGATATTAAGCTCCGAAGAGCTCAGTGAACGTCTGAAGATGCGGTTGTGGGCAAAAACACCAAACAATTCATAAAATAATTTAGACGAGCATAAAATGAGTTTGAGCGAGACAGACGACATCCTAAACATATCAAAGCAATGAATTGGAACTTTCATCATCTTTGATGTAAAGAAACTTAGCAACCATGAAGAATTAAATTGGCAAGACTGAGCTCTATTTTGAGATGAAAATAAAATCGTGTCATAAAAATGTTATCTAAAAGTTTGAAGATAATATGCAAAGGTAATTTTGTTTAATAATAACAACAAATTTTCTCAAGATATCTATTTTTGTATAATAACTGTATGTTATATTTTATAAGATGGGTAGTTAGTTCAAATATCGGAATTGTTTAAATTCTAAGACGTAATTCGATGATCCGCATCAGCGAAGTTTCTCAGAAGAAGCAACGGACATGTTAGCATATTTTCGGTAATAGTGAAAAGCTTCGATTTAAATTTTAAACCAAAACCTGAATATAAGAAAATCGTTAAAATAAGGACAACAAAAAAAATTGAATTACGTATATACAGACAGACAGACGGATGTGGCTAAATCAACTCAGCTCATCTTGCTGATTATTTATATATATATTTTATAGGCTCTCCCACTATTCCTTCATAACAAAATTAATATACCCTGTTCAAGGTATAAAAAGAACAAAATAGCTGTACAGTACGAAGCTGTAAGTTTTCAGTATCAAGACTAAAATATGTGATTAAGCTAATGGTTTGATTACTGAGTTGGTTAATTATCCGCATTTCATTATTTCATAGTACGTAGTTGATTGTACTCATTTCCAAAAAATGAATATTTCATTTACTGACCGGCCGAAAAATAAAGCGCTGACACTTCAAGCGTGAGAAAATCGACACAAACGTTATGGGTACAGATATATATTTTTAATTTTTTTGGAATTCATTAATATTTTTCAAATGAAAATTTTGCATTGTGTGTTTGTTGATTTGACGTGGCGACTGCTATGTCTATTTATATTATTATTGCAATAATAATACGCTATTTGATGTGTTTGTTGTTGTACGAGCGGAAGCGATGTCTCATCCGCAGACAAATGCGTAACATTCAGAAGCTTTGAGAGTAATATGAAACCTGTAAAGGCGAGAGCGTTGGCAGATATGAAGGGCGTTCGCCGGCATTGTTTTTGTTGACGTTAATGATTTCAATTCGCAAGGGGAAAACGTCTATGCGGGTATACAGATTAAGGTGGTCAATAAATTTTTAACTAATAAAAGGATTTTAGGCAAACCGATAAAAAGTATGGCAAGGCTTAGATCTTTGGGTATAAATACTATTTACTATATATAAATTAATTATTGTGTACACTTTGTATATGATATTATTAACTATGGTTTCCAAAAAATAACTTGTGCGATTACATATTCTATGTTACGTTCAAATCAGAACCCAACGTTTAATCAATATGCGTTTGCAAGTCATTTAACCAACAAACAATCGTAAAGACTGGACATTGTTGCTAACAATTAAAAATTTTATTTTCAAAGCGAACATCTCTGACTTTCCATATAAAGGGTGATCCAACTAGAGCTACTTTCTTCAATAGCCCGTTTTAGACAGAGTCATGTCAAGCTGTCATGTTATGTTTGCTCAGTATTGTCAGTCATTTCATCATGGAAAGACTTACGCCTGAACAACGTTTACAAATCGTTCAACTTTATAACGAAAATTGAGGTCCGTTTTGAAACCCAGCATTCATTATTGGATAATATTGGACCGATTAAACTACGTACAGCACGCACAGCACCTAGCAAATATAGCAACCGTAGCTGAGAGTGTACACGAAGACCGTGGAAAGTCGATTCGGCACCGTTCGCAGCAACTCGAACTGACTTATGGAATGACTTGACGCATTTTATGTCGAGATCTTAAATTGAAGTCGTAGAAAATACAACTTGTGTAAGAACTGAAGCCCCTCGACCTTCCTAAGCGAGAACACTTCGCTCTATGGGCTCTTGAAAAGTTCCAAGAAGATCCGACGTTTTCGAGCCAAGTTTTGTTCAGCGATGAGATAATTTTGCTTGTTTATATATCCATTGAGCTAGGGGACATGTAAACAAGCAAAATTACCGTAATTGGGATGAAGAGCAACTCAAAGTTATTCAAGGTTGGTGTGGTTTATGGGTCATTGGAATCATCGGTCATATTTCTTCAAAAATTATGCCGGTATCGAGTCATGATAACCGACTATTTGATGCCGGAAATTGAAGCTCGTGATCTCGGCGACATTTGGTTTCAACAAGATGGCACCACTTCCAACACATCCCACCAATCAATAGATTTATTGACAGAACACTTCGGCGAGCAGATAACTTCATCGTGTGATATCACACTGTTAGACTTTTTCTTTTGGGGATATGTAAAATCTAAAGTCTATGCGGACAATCCCGCTTCGATTCAGGCCTTGGAGCAAAACATGACACGTGTAATACGCCAGTTACCACATTTCTCCACAGAAACTCATTCACAATATTTCTCCAGGAAGCCCTGATTTTTTCATCCTTGCTTTTCTATTAATAAGGTTTCTTTAAAGTCCGACCAATATCCATATATTAGAAAGTACTTTTAGTTAATTTTATAACAGTACGAGTACATCAGAAATGAGGTGCTTTTGGGCCAAAAAATCTTTGAGAATTTAAACCTTTACTTTCGTACCTCCCTAAAGCAAATTTTTGATATTTGAGTATGTATATCAACACACACAACTAAAGATAACAGTAACTTGGTTGATTTCAGTTGGATCATAGCGCTTGTGACTTCGGGCGAAATTTAATTTATTGCTTCAAAGAAACGAATCAAAAGCTTAATTATTTAGATTTCGCAATAAAAATATTTTATTACAGCGAATTTAAAGCAATTAAGTGGCAAAATGTTGCCTCGACGGAGAACACGATCGCAAAATTACTTAAAGGTAATCACTTATTGCTGCAATGACTGAAAGTGTTAGATTTTTTTTTTCGAAATTCAAGGAATACATTACGAATTCTTCGCATAATGTTGACATGTGTTACAAAAGACTTAAGCAACGAACTTGCTCTCTTTCACTTTTGAATTCACTTTCCGATTGAGTCTAATTTCTAATTACAGTAAAATCGAAATAAAAACTTTACCCCAGCAATCAATTGTATTCAAACAATGTATGCAAAGCTTTGTTTGCCCATTTGGTTAGTAGAGTGTGTCTGGAAATGCTTTTATTTGCCTTAAATATTGACAAAGCCTTAAAAGCCTAAGCTTATTTCAGTGCGGCAAAGTACAGCGGCGAAGCATAGGCTGAATTAGTAAATAGTTGGAAAATGAAAGTGTTGTTTTTATCGCTCTTTTTAATTTGTTTAGTAAATAGTAGATTTATGCTCTGTTAGCTGAGAACTGGAGAACGGAGTAGAAATTGCATTTCGACTATTGAATTCAGACAACAGATAATGTGAAAAATAAAATAGGTGGAAAAATAAGAATAACAAAAAAATAGAAAATAATATCAAAACAGGAAAGAATTTATCAAATATTTATTTTTCTCAATTTTGTGTAGCAGGGTTGCAAATTTTTTATTTTTAATCCAAGACGTGTGGGATAATATTTATAGCTATATTAATAATAAAAAGTAACATTTTTAATTTTTATACCAAGCTCCTTTGAATAAGAATTGACTAAATATAACAAATATTTTTTTTAATTAAAAAATTACTACATATTTCTTAGTGAACAACTTATTATATAAAAAAAAACACAAAAAGAGCTATATTATGTTGATATTTTATTAAAAATAAGCTTTCCTGATTGAAAGATAACCAACATGATAAAACAAGAAGTACGCAAACGAGAATGTAGATTAAAAACAAAAATTTGTTTTAACATGTTTAGGATTATATTTTTCAATCCGGTGTTTGGACTAGTTTTTAATTTTCGGGATTACACAATGGAAAAACACATATTAATTAAGATGTTGATTCAATTGCTTTCTAGTCCATTATTTGCAATGAGTAGGATATTATTGTACGTTTACACAAACTTTTGAGTGATGTTTTTATGTATACCCTATTCTTTTCTATTGACAAATAAAATAAGCACCCATCTAGTGTGAATTTTTTGCTTCAATTTGTTTATATTTCGCCAGAATGTGTGAAACGATTTCGTAATTATCATCTCTGAGCTCTTTTAATAGTGGAACTATTCGAGTTACCATATCCCATATTTAATTTGTTTTAGGGATGAGTTTAGGTAGTTTTTTTGTTATTTCATTGCCATTGTAACTAGTTAACATAAAATAAATTAACGAACGTTTTTTTTTTACTTATTGAATAATACAAAACAAATAATGCATATAAATTGCTGTGAGTCTGGGTAGTTTTTTTCGTTTAAGCGGCAACTGAGTTAATACCGAGATCGCGTTCAAGACCGTGACTTCGAACATACCAACGTGCATTGACGGCACATCTTAAAAATTTGTTTTCGAATCATTGGATTAGTACGACAGTGCTAGGGCTTGAGCAACCCCAAAGATGTATCACATAAGTCCAAACTGGTCTGAACAGCTGCTTGTAGATAAGAATTTTGTTATATGTGGATAGGGCAGAGTTTCTGCAAATGTTGTTGTAACACAATTGTCATCGTGTGGCAGATCGCACGTAGAGAGTAGTCAAACTTTTTCAAAAGCTTTGGAGACGTCGAGGAAAACTGCCGAGCAAACTTGTTTTCTTCAAAAGCATTTTCAATGACTCGAGTTATTCTATGTACTTGGTCAATAGTGGAGTGATTTTTTCGAAAGCCAAACTGATGCTAAGCTTCGAAAGTATTGGCAGGAGAGATATGGGCCGATACAAGGTAATGTCATGCGCTGGCTTTCCAGATTTATTGAATAATCACCTCTGGAGTTTTCTAGTAAATATATCTGTATTATAGATTAATAGTAGCGTTTACTATAGCAGCAATTTTACTCATAACGTTTTGAGGAAGCTGTTTTAGTATTTCGTTTGTATTAAGTTCAAACTCAGGTGATTTTTCAGACTTCAGTTTTTTTTTTATTTCTGCACATACCTCATCGATAGTTCATAGAGGGATTTCGGTTGAAAGACACCTTCAAGGTATTCCGGAACAACATTTGCTTTCTGATCTGATCGAGAAAAGTTTTTTGTACACTTCCAAAGTGAATAAGAATTTTTTCAGATAATAGCTGAGAGTTATATTTTTAAATGCCTTTATCTTATTGGCAAGTATTTTACACACAACAAATAAAATAGACAACTTTTGTCAGATGGAGATCTTGTTTGTTGCTAGTTTTGGCGTAATCGGCGTTTTTCTGATACCATATCTTTAATTTCTTTGGTATACCTATGACTTGCTGTGACCTTTCTTTTTATTGGTATTCCAGGCTGCATATTGAATTCTGTTCGTCAAATTCATCATTTCGTTACCTAGCTGGGAATTGCAACTTATTTTTAATTATCAACATTGCATAGCATTTGCTTGAAGTATTCAAAGTCAGTGTTTTTGTTTTTTAGCGTAAGTTGAGGTTCCTTAATAACAACATTTTCGTTTAGTGTTAAATATATTGATGATATATATAAGTCAGACCCAAACCACTTTCTATGCACATATAATTTGAAAAGATAAATATGTTTGGTGATGAAAAAACCAATAAGATATGTGTTTTAAGTGGATCTGTTGCCAGTAAGCATTTGTTCCAGTAGACATTATACCGCACCTAGTCATGTGAAGAGCTTTCAATAACTCTCTGCCCTTTGTGGCTATAAGCCGCGAGCGTCAGTGGGTATGTTTCGCATTATAGCCGCCACCGAGTATAAATCGTTTTTTATGGTTATTGATCAGTTCTAGATACATATCGTATTTGATGTCTTGGGGGACTGTAAGGTGCTGTAAGGGACAAATTGTTGTCACTATCTATCGTTAACGTTA
Organism: Bactrocera neohumeralis; assembly: GCF_024586455.1. NCBI lineage: Eukaryota > Metazoa > Arthropoda > Insecta > Diptera > Tephritidae > Bactrocera > Bactrocera neohumeralis. Next base: position 35,261,339 of record NC_065921.1, read on the forward strand.
ATGCTTGAAATTCTTCTGTAGATATGCGGGTACAGTTTTCTGGATGTGCCTCACCACAGTTACAACCTTTTGGTTATACCTTATGCTTTCCCACAGATTTCTTGTGGGGGATGATCTTGCTTGCTTACCACAGTAGTTGTGAGTATGCCCATAGGGTTGAATGCTTTCTTCTTCTTCATAATTGGCGTAGACACCGCTTACGCGATTATAGCCGAGTTAACAACAGCGCGCCAGTCGTTTCTTCTTTTCGCTACGTGGCGCCAGTTGGATATTCCAAGCGAAGCCAGGTCCTTCTCCACTTGGTCCTTCCAACGGAGTGGAGGTCTTCCTCTTCCTCTGCTTCCCCCGGCGGGTACTGCGTCGAATACTTTCCGAGCTGGAGTGTCTTCGTCCATTCGGACAACATGACCTAGCCAGCGTAGCCGCTGTCTTTTAATTCACTGAACTATGTCCATGTCGTCGTATATCTCGTACAGCTCATCGTTCCATCGAATGCGATATTCGCCGTGGCCAACGCGCAAAGGACCATAAATATTTCGCAGAACCTTTTTCTCGAAAACTCGTAACGTCGACTCATCGGTTGCTGTCATCGTCCAAGCCTCTGCACCATATTAGAGGACGGGAATTATGAGCGACTTATAGAGTTTAGCTTTTGTTCGTCGAGAGAGGACTTTACTTTTCAATTGCCTACTAAGTCCGAAGTAGCGCCTGTTGGCAAGAGCAATCCTGTGTTGGATTTCCAGGCTGACATTGTTGGTGGTGTTTACGCTGGTTCCAAGATAGACAAAATTATCAACGACTTCAAAGTTATGACTGTCAACAGTGACGTGAGAGCCAAGTCGCGAGTGCGACGACTATTTGTTTGATGACAGGAGATATTTCGTTTTGCCCTGAAAGACCCATTTTCTGTGCTTCCTTGTCCAGCCTGGAGAAAGCAGAACTAACGGCGCGGGTGTTGAGGCCGATGATATCAATATCGTCGGCATACGCCAGCAGCTGTACACTCTTATAGAAGATGGTACCTTCTCTGTTTAGTTCTGCAGCTCGAACTATTTTCTCCAGGAGCAGGTTGAAGAAGTCGCACGATAGGGAGTCGCCTTGTCTGAAACCTCGTTTGGTATCGAACGGCTCGGAGAGGTCCTTCTCGATCCTGACGGAGCTTTTCGTGTTGCTCAACGTCAGTTTACACAGCCGTATTAGTGGTGGTAGGTGGTGGTGGTAGAGGTGGTGTGTGTCGATTCTCCTTTCACGGGTCTTTTCCAAGATTTGGCGCATGGTGAATATCTGGTCGGTTGTTTTCCAGGCCTGAAGCCACACTGATAAGGTCCAATCAATTTGTTGACGGTGGGCTTTAATCTTTCACACAATACGCTCGATGGAACCTTATATGCGATGTTGAGGAGGCTAATCCCACGGTAGTTGGCGCAGATTGTGTGGTCTCCTTTTTTATGGATTGGGCATAGCACACTTAAATTCCAATCGTTGGGCATGCTTTCGTCCGACTATATTTTACAAAGAAGCTGATGCATGTACCCTATTAGTTCTTCGCCGCCGTGTTTGAATAGCTCGGCCGGCAGTCCGTCGGCCCCTGCCGCTTTGTTGTTCTTCAGACGGGCAATTGCTATTCGAACTTCTTCATGGTCGTGTAATGGAACGTCAGCTCCATCGTCATCGATTGTGGAATCGGGTTCTCCTTCTCCTGGTGTTGTGCGTTCACTGCCATTTAGCAGGCTGGAGAAGTGTTCCCTTCATAATTTAAGTATACTCTGCGCATCAGTGACTAGATCCCCTTTGGGGGTTCTACAAGAGCATATTCCGGTCTTGAAACCTTCAGTTAGCTCCCGCATCTTTTTATAGAATTTTCGAGCATTACCTCTTTCGCCAGCTTATCAAGCTCTTCGTACTCTCGCATTTCGTTCTATCTCTTTTTTGTCTTTAAATGCGTCTCGCTTCCCTCTTCAACTCTCGGTATCTATCCCATCCCGCACGTGTAGTGGTCGATCGTAACGTTGCGAGGTAGGCAGCCTGTTTTCTCTCCGCTGCGACACGGCACTCCTCGTCATACCAGCTGTTCTTTTGCTCTTTCCGAAAACCAATGGTTTCGGTTGCAGCTGTACGTAAGGAATTTGAAATGCCGTCCCACAGTTCCCTTATACCGAGTTGTTGACGAGTGCTCTCAGAGAGCAGGAGTGCAAGAGTAGAAAATCGTTCTGCTGTCTGTTGTGATTGCAGCTTCTCGACATCGAACCTTCCTTGTGTTTGTTGGCGCGCGTTTTTTGCTGCACAGAGGCGGGTGCGAATCTTAGCTGCAACAAGATAGTGGTCCGAGTCGATCTTAGGACCTCGGAGCGCACGCACATCTAAAACACTGGAAACGTGTCTTCCGTCTATCACAACATGATCGATCTGGTTGGTAGTTTTTCGATCCGGAGACAGCCAGGTAGCTTGATGAATCTTCTTATGCTGGAATGTAGTACTACAGATAACTATATTTCAGGCCCCGACGAAGTCAATCAGCCTCAACCCATTTGGAGATGTTTCGTCGTGAAGGCTGAATTTACCGACCGTAGTGCCAAATATACCTTTTTTGCCCACCCTGGCGTTAAAGTTGCCAAGCACGATTTTGACATCGTGGCGGGGGCAGCTCTCATAAGCGCGCTCCAAGCGCTCATAGAAGGCATCTTTGGTCACATCGTCCTTCTCCGTCGGGGCGTGGGCGCAAATCAGCGATATGTTGAAGAACCTCGCTTTGATGCGGATTGTGGCTAGACGTTCATTCACCGGAGTGAATGATAGTACTCGGCGACGGAGTCTCTCTCCCACCACGAATCCAACACCAAACTTGCGCTCCTTTATATGGCCACTGTAGTAAATGTCACAAGGACCTACTCGTCTCTGTCCTTGTCCCGTCCATCGCATCTTGGACGGCGGTGATGTCAGCCTTTATTTTCGCGAGGACATCAACCAGCTGGGCAGCGGCACTTTCCCAATTAAGGGTCCGGACATTCCAGGTGCATGCCCTCAAATCATAGTCCTTATTTCGTTTGCCATGGTCGTCATCAAAAGGGGGGTCTCTCATCCGAGGCTGTGTTTTCTTTTTCATTGGGGGTGTGTTTTACGTGGCGGGTCCCAAACCCAGCGCACAACCCTATGCAGGGGATGTTTCGCTTTCTCACATTAGCTCGCCTTCGAACGGATGTTCTTAGGCTACCCAGAGGATACTTGGTCAAAGACCGGAAGTAGTGAGCTGCTTGAGCCATGTGTAAAAGAATCGTTTCTGGCCATTCCCAAGTGAATGGCGATCAGAGAACTTTCCTCACTTGTGTGATCTTCTACACATGACTCCATCCTTCAGGTTGACAGCTTTACAAACTTTAAATTTCTGCTATCACCTAAAACCAAGTTATAAACAAAATTCAAATATACTTCAATATTAATACTTTTAATTTTATATCGTTTTATTCATCTCCTGTAAATTACGAAAAGCGATACTACATTATTTTGAATTTTAGGTAACGATATACTATATATTATACCACAATACAATTTTTGTCTAACATATTATCTTTTTCTAATAGCAGCCCTTGAGCGGGGATGTAACGATTATATTCGCATTTCGGTTAGCGATTCTGGAAACTCCCGTCAAAGAATATTTTCAATTGTTAAATGTTTAAAATTACGGCTATTGTGAAACGGCTGAGGGGAGCCTTTACGTACATAAGATATGCGGTGGAAATTTTCTTCCACATAAAGTGGGATTCTAAAGGGGCAGTGTACTTCCCGATAGCAAAGCTTTAAAACTGCCCTTGAGGTGGCTGGCCTCATAATCAAACTACTTCATGGTTATACTTGTTTGGGTACCTGGTATCGCTGAGAACTATAAATTCGAATAGCTTGCAAGAAAGAAAACTGAGAACAAGTCAAAGATTCGCCGACTTATTTCGTGCTTGCACTTGACTAGCGCGTTGGGGGCTGGTCCACTATCAACATATAATGTTGATGGTTGCGAGTCAGACCCAGACCGGAACGCAAAATGTCCATTAAACTATTCGCTCTTAGCAAGCTGCATTTTACAACGATTGTAGAGAGAGGTTTCAACCGCAAACAATTCATAGGCAAATCTGAGGTTAAAATTTTTGACTGGGATTGAAGCAAGAACAATTTTAATTAATTACAATAACATACTGGCAGCAGCTGTTTTCAAAACTATTCTCAATTGTGAACTTTTTAAAAATTCTTATATTTATAGCGTTTCTCATCTCATTTATTTAATTAAATTAAAATATATGTGACCTGGTCTACGAAAAATCAAAAAAAGGAGAAAAATATATACGAGAAACTGACGATTATTTTTAACAGCTTTTCCCAGAAAACTAGTTTTCGCACGTTAGCCCCCTTTTCGTAGACCAGGTCACATATAAGAACAAATATCTTGTCCGAAAATATGATAAAGGACGAAGTTACTGAAATATATTTGGTATCATGATGCCAACTATTTATCTAAATGCATACCCGAAAATAGATGAGTTTTATGTTTTAGCAGGTTATATAATCTGCAATAGTCTACAAAACTATTTGAGCGAATAAATGGGCAAAGCAAATAATAATAAACAAAAACAAGGGTATCAAACGGAAATTAGTAGGGAAGTCTTCAGTAGAGTCAAATAAATAAAATGTTTAATTCACGCCCTAGGTTAGAGTAGAGCACCAAATGCCTGAAATTGACAATTCTCTGTGTATGAAAAAATTAATCGCGTTTCTCTTCTTCAGCATCTTAAGAACTTGCAACCAAATAATTCAGTCCATTCCGATTTAAACGAAGCTTGGTAGTAGAGTACGGATCTTTTAAGCTTTGTTCCAAAAATTTCAATACACTAAAAACTTATATTATCCAACTCGTAGCTATCCGATGTGAAAAAGAGATTTTCAAATTAGCTGTTTTAGCTGACCAAACGCCTCGAAACTTCAACAAATTGAACAAGGGAATTTTTTTCGCTTTTCTACTAATTGAATAATGGACTCTAAAATGATATTTTGAAAAGCAAAAATTGAGATTGATTTTAAACTCTAGTTCGGAGTATTTTCAATAACAGAAATACAAATTACCGTTGGCTTTTATAAGTGACCTTTCGATTTTCGCATCCGCTAGTGGCTTCGGTCACGGAATAAAACAGCTCGCGGGTATGCACTAACAACTTTAGACATGGCACTGGCATAAACAAAATAATTAAATATAATTTATATATTGAATTAAATAAAACATTCGAATAAATAACTGGATAACTTATGCGTCGTGTCTCGTGTCATGTCGGCGGAAACCTGTCTTCGATGCAGCAGAAAGGAACAATAAAACAAGGCCAACTAGACGACATACTTGCCACGCCGTTGGCGACGCTTTTTTGCAGAAGAAATATTTTTTGAAAAAATAAAATTTACGAAATTGAATTTTGCTATTTGGAAAAGTATGACACATGCAAATGCGAGTGTTGCGGTAATTATGTAATGTTTTCAGTGGCTTAGGCCAAAGGTGCAAACTCTGCAGCACACTGTTCATGACATTCGGTTAAGTGAGTGTGATATTGCACACTCAAACTGTCAATAAAATACTTTATTACAAAAATTCAAATTGGCATTATTTCTATGACAGCAACAACACATCTCGCGCGCACTTTTATGACACGAGTGATTTACGATCATGACAATTAGTGACACTACAACAACTTCCGTTCGGCGACAGCAACAACCGCTAAGCATTGTTGTCGTGCACTTGCCATGTATTGTTGTTGCTGTCTCAATCATGTACATACTGTTTGGTGAGTCGAAAATTCCAAAAGTGTGACGGATGGGTTAGAGACTAATGGAACTTCCATGTAAACACGGCTAAACTATCACGACACACGAAGCGGACCGCAGAATTACTCATGAAAATGACAAAATTAAATGTAAATATTTTCCTCATCCACACATACACACACTCACTCACAAAACAATTAGCGTTGATATTTGCAGTCATTATTAGGAATCAATGTGCTCATTTTTGTGTTCTTGAGTGTCAATACTTAAATTGGGAAATTTCAATTTCAGATCAAAATTTCGCTTGGCTTCACGTTGCTACGGTCATGGTGAATATGTAAATATATGCTATAAGCTACTATACCCTACTAAATGCTACGTGTGCTACCTCTGTACATACATCTACCCATGTATGTATGTATGTCTCTATGTATGTGGATATCAGCGTCACCTTCGACAGAATATCAACTTTTCGCGTCAGATACGGGCAAAAATAATTGGCGACTCATTAAAGTTGCATGAAATTACTGCTTCAAGCGGCTTGTTCGATTCGTCAACAATGTCGAACCGGCAGCAAATTGCCGATCACTAAATTGCACACTTCAAAAGCACTAACTTCGCAATAAAAGCACATATTTACACGTGATATTTGTGCGATCTTTTCGGCACACACATACATATGTATGTATGTACTTAAGCGTTGGTAACATCTCTATTGGTTCGACTTGAAATGAAGCGAAGAGGCAGAGTGCTCAAGTTGCAGTTGAAAGCTCGTAAGGCTCTCCGCACCATGCAAGTATTCGCGATAATATCGCGTAGAAAATTTATTTGACGCTAGTACAAATGCCGATAAGTTATGACTTTAGCAATGATTAACATACGCCACATCTTACATCTAACACACACACATGCATCGCCACCAAATGAATATTCAACAGTTGACGGTGCATGTTTGTTGAAAAGAGGTCGGTCGAAAGCTTGTTAAATCTGAGTGCCAGTTTGGAAATGTCGCGCGACACTCCTTTTTACTATAAATATGTAATAATATTCAATATAATATGCAAAATCTTTAATTTATAATATTTAAGTGATTTAAGTGGTATTCAGGCGTACGCAGTTGCAATTAGTCGATTCAATTCTTTTTATTTAAACATTTATTTATTTTGCCATAAGTCTGACTGCAAGACAGCGCAGCTTGAGTGCGGTTACGCGGCAGCTTGGCAGCTTGAGCTTAGAGACCAACGCGACCACTGAAATTGTTGATGAAGAAAATGGCCCAAAGCAGCTAATAAAAGGTGGCGTACATCTATTTGCTACACTTCAACTGCATTTACATCACTTTTTCAATACCTCAAAATGTCTTGTAATGTTACACAGAAAAATCAGTATATACTTAAATTGATTATTGTAACAACTTCTTTCTAGTTTTATAGGCAAACGGCGTAAACTAAATATAATAGATAGCCATTCGAAAGGTCATAAGCATAGCAAATTGTTTAGATGAAGACTGTGGAAGCAGTGTTGGAGGGGAAAGTGGTATAATTTGAAAACAAGTAAAAAATAAGATTACTTAGTTCCAAATTTAATAAAAAGTTTTAGTTAACTAGTTTTAATTATACTGAAATAAATTAGTGATGAACATTAAACTTATTTCAATAATAGATATATCAAAAAAAAATGTATTTCAAGAACCCAATAAAAACTACAAATTTTCTAAAAATAAAGTGAATAACAAATATTTTTAACTTAACAAGTTATCCTTTCCTCGATTGCTTTGTATAGTAGATACATATTTATATTGATGCCTTCATACTGCTGCTGAATTTTAGGTAGAAGTGAGCTTCGGATTTGTTGTTCCTTTTCATTGGGGGTGTTTTTTTACGTGGCGGGTCCCAAACTCAGCGCACAACCCTATGGAGGGGATGTTTCGCCTTCTCACTTTAGCTCGCCTTCGAACGGATGTTCTTAGGCTACCCAGAGGATACTTGGTCAAAGACCGGAAGTTGTGAGCTGCTTGAACCATGTGTAAAAGAATCGTTTCTGGCCACTCCCAAGTGAATGGCGATCAGAGAACTTTCCTCACTTGCGTGAGCTTCTACACATGACTCCATCCTCCGAAGAAGAAGAGCTTCGGATTTTGCTTTAAAAACAAGCTTTCTATAATTTTAGATCTTCCCTCGTGCCAGAGGAATAAGATAATCCTGAATAGTTCCTCTTTATTTATTGAAGAAAATTTTGCACTTTGGAAGATGGAGTGCAAATTACAAAGAAGCATGCATAACTATTACTTCATTATAATTATATAACAAGGAAAATTTAAAATCCGTAACCGAGAGTGTATACGAAGACCGTGGAGAGCCGATTCGGCGCCGTTCGCAGAAACTCGGACTGACATAAGGATCTTAAATTGAGTGCGTACAAATTATCGCTTCGCTCTATGGGCTCTTGAAATGTTCCAAGAAGATTCGACGTTTTTGAGCCAAATTTTGCTCAGCGATGACGTTCATTACTGGCTCAATGGGTATGTAAACAAGTAACATTGCCTTTGGGACAAAGAGCAACCTGAAGAGATACAAGAGCTGCCATTTCATCCAGAACACAACGGTTTGGTGTGTGACGAAACCGTTGATGGCGACATTTTTCGCGCCATGATAAGCGACTATTTAATGCCTGATATTTAAGCTCGTGATCTCTACGACATTTGATTTTAACAAGAGGGCGCCTCTTCCCACACATCGCATCAATCAATGGATTTATTGAGAGAATACTTCGGTGAGCAGATAATTTCACGTTTTGAGCCGGTCGATCTATAGACTCGCAGCAAGGTCTTTATTGTCAGCGTAAACCAATACTTAAGTCAATTTTAAAAATATTGTGCCTTCTTCCCTTCTCACCTTTTCATGCTCAAGATTGAATAGTAGACATGAAAGCCCTCTTGTAGGGGGTTTTTAAATAAAAGCGCTTATATAAAGTTTCGAATTCGTATCAGATTTTTTACGTTCGCCGTTGTGTCTTTAATGACAGTTATTAATTTAGAGGGTATGCCTGTAAGTTTGGTAAGGCTTCGTAGAGAAGCAATCTATTGATAGCCTTGTAATCTAGAAACAAGTGAAATGTGGTGGTGGCATTTTCCTGAGAATTTCAAGAATTTGTCGTACTATAAATATTTCGAACTATAAATATCGGTGGGGACTCTTCCAGTTGTATTTCATACTTGGTAGCCATCCACAATTTGCTTCACTTATGCTCTTAATCGTTCTTTCAGAATAAAGAAAAGTAGTTTGTAGTAGTGTGATTGCTCTATAGCTTTTCCACTGAACTTTTTATTTTGAACACAGGAAATATTATTCCGATTGCCATGTGCTGTTGAACCCCCATAAACATAATCCATGTGCTTACACAGTTCTGCAGGTATCTCGTCTCGGCAAATATTGTTGAAGCCAAGGTTTGGACTAGACAATATTATTCACACTCTGCACGCGGGAAATCAACCTTTGAAATGCGGTTTGGCAAGTTCAAACTAGGCAAAATGAGCACCGAGGGCGATGAATGCAGTGGATTCTGTGTGTCCACGCGTCGGCTGTTACCTATGAAAACATCAAAAAAGTCCACAAAATAATTTTAGATGATCGTAAAGTGAAGTTGTCGATATGGCAGTTAAAGTGCCTGCCTGAATGTGAACATCATATCATTCGCGAATATTTGGGAATGAGAAAACTCTGTGCAAAGTGAGTGCCGCGAGAGCTCACTTTTGATCAAAAAACAGCGACGAGTTTTTGATTCGGAGCAGTGATTGGAGATGTTCAAGCATAATAAAGTCGAACTTTTGCTTCGATATGTAACAATGGGTGAAACATGGCCCCATCATTTCAATCCGAGGTTTAATCGACAGTCATCCGAGTGGACGGCACACGATGAATCCGTTCCAAAGCGTTGAACAGCGCAACAGTCGACTGCTAAGGTTATGACATCAATAATTTGTGATGCCCGTACTCGAGTATCCTCCAAAGGGAAAAACATTAACAGCGGCTTTTAACATACTTTGTTATTGGAGCGTTTGAAGAATAAAATCGCGAAAAAATTACCCCACTATTTTCTGTTTTGAGACTGGAAGAAAATTCTCACTGAAAAGAAATAGAGAGGTAAACGCAGAAACGGAAGCATATTTTGAGATGTAAGGAAATGTATTAAAAAATTATATTGAAATTCTTTTCACCGCTTTATTTAAATTAAATTGAATGATAAAATCCAATTTTTCAAAAAAAAAATATTTCTATGTCAGCCTACGAACTTTTCAGACCTCCTATTAGTGTGTTATTTCAATGATCGGAAATGAATATGTTTTCTTAAAAATAATATGGCTTAGCGCTGAATTTGAATGAAATGGGTCTAGCTCGTGCTCGTAAATAATTCCAGAGTATTGCTGGTGTTTTCATTATATTCCTAATATATTTGTGTTAAATTTAACACCTTTTGTTGGGTTGATATGTATATCTCATTCGTTTTATTCAAGTTGAATTTAATATAAATATCGCGAAAATTAACCAGAACATAGTAATGAAACTAAGTGAGTCTAAAAGTCTAGTTTTATACTATCGCAGCCTTTTTAATTATATAATGTTTTGCCCACAACTGAGATTGCGTGAGTTCAAAATGTTTGGTTATACCCGAACTTAACACTTCCTTATGGACAATGTCATGATCTGATGAGTCGGCCTTAAGAGTGTTCGAGAGAAAAGTTTTCGCGCATTGGCGGTCAATTGACATGTGCCCAAAAAATAAGGTGACATTGTATTTATTTTGAAAATTCTTTATTTATTCTTCCAAATCAATTTCATCCCCTTCAAAGTAATCCCCTCCCGATGCAATGCACTTAAGCCAACGGATTTTCCAATCTTCGAAACACTGGTTGTAGTCACTTTCCGGGATGGCCTTCAGTTCCATCTTCGCTGCGGCTTGAATCTCCTCTATCGTATAAAAACGGTGTCCCCGGAGCGGTCTTTTGAGCTTGGTGAACAGCCTGAAGTCGCACGGTGCCAGATCAGGTGAATACGGTGGTTGCAGAACGATATGGGTTGAGCTTTTGGCGAAATGATCACGAATTACGAGGGCAGTATGGGATGGTGCGTTATCGTGGTGTAAAAACCAAGAATTGTCTTTCCACAATTCCGGCCTGTTTAGGCGGATAGCGTTACGCAAACGACGCATAACGTTCAAATAATATTCCTTGTTGACTGTTTGACCGGTTGAAAGGAATTCATAATGCACAACACCACGATAATCGTAGAAAACAGTCAACATGACCATGATTTTTGAGCGACTTTGGCGCGATTTTTTTGATCTCGGCTCTCTTTTGGCACGATATTCGTAAGCATAGGTCTCATCGCCAGTTATAATGCGTTTCATGACACCCTGGTAGTCGGAAAGCATCGTTTCACACACTTCAACGCGACGCCTTTTTCCAAAAAGTTCAATGTTTTCGGAACCAGTCGAGATTTGACGCGCTTGAGGCCCGAAACATCCTTCAAAATGGTATTGGCTGAGCCTTTCGTTATGCCAACTTCATCAGCAAGGTCTCTAATTGTTAATCGACGGTTTTTCTACACCAAATCTTTGATTTGTTGAACGGGAGCTTCGTCGGTTGAGGTTGATGGTCGCCCTGGACGCTCTTCGTCTTCGACACGTTCACGGCCGGCTTGGAACTCACTATACCACTTGTAAACATTTTTTTAGACATAGCCTCATGACCAAAGGCTTTCTGCACCATCCTCAACGTATCCGCAGCAGAAAATTGATTCCATAAACAAAATTTAATGCATATTCTTTGCTCAATAAATTTCGACATCGCAAAAAACGAAAAACTCACTTTTAGCAGCTCACAAAACGACACGTATCTCACACAATAATAAATATTTTGACATGAAATTTGACATAAATATGACCGACAGTACTACCAACCTAAAAAATATTTCTCCAAATCCTTCGACGCGCGCAGTTTGAATTCAAATGTCCCCTTATTTTTTGGGCACAGGTGAATAGTTCTAGTTCAGCGAATCAAGAGACAATGGCTGCGCTGGCTAGGTCATGTTGTTCGGATGGAAGGAAGATTTTCGATTCAGTACGAGCCAGTGGAAGCAGAGAAAGAGGAAGATCTCCACTCCGTCGGAAAGACCAGGTGGTGAGGGACCTGGCTACACTTGGAATCTCCAATTGGCGCCAAGCAGCAAAAAAGAAGAACGACTGGAGTGCTGTGGATAACTCGGCTATAATCGCGTAAGCGGGGTCTACGACGGTGTAGAAGGAGAAGCTATATTATATATTCTATGACTTGTTAAATGAATATTTAAAAACTTATCTTTCAGTACTCCGACACAAAAGGAGATTATCAGAAACAATCAGGATAAGATTCTACATTTCTTACATTAAACAGAAATAAACTATCAGGGGAACGAAATTTGAAGTTGTAGTCTGACCAGATCATAATTATATACTTACATATAAGTAGTTATGTAGGTGTAACTGCAGCGCATCATCATCCTTCGATTGTCAACATTTGAAATCTCATTAGCATTTCTACACTATTATTACCAGAGATTTAAATTCCCACTCATTTAGTTTCCCAAATCTCATTATTAACCAACCCAGCAGCAGTTGTGTAGTCATTTAGCCGTTTAAACGCCCAGCTAGTAAAACGCTCAGCGCAAAAGTCGAAACGGAAAAAATTCCAACATGCCACCGCGTTACATCCCATTTCAATTAACTTGTTGATTTATAAGCGTTTCATTGAGTTTTAACACTTGCTGAGTGTTCTCGCTGCCACGCGTGTGTGTGCGTGCGGGTGTGTGTGTGTAATGAATGAGAAGATGTTTGAAATATTAGATTTTAATCGATAATAGCTCAATTTTATGAGTATCGAATGTGCATAAAATTAAATTGGAAATTTACGGTCCATAGGCGTTTGCGGCCGCCTCCTCAGCCATTCGGCGCTACAAAGAGAACAACAAAAACTCGAAAATATTTGTTTGCTTGCGTTGTGACGGCGCATTGCTTACAACTAACTGCTGCCACCAACATGACATACATATGTACAGGCAAATTAAATGTATATACCAGTTACTAAAATATTTCGCCGGCAGATTAATACTTGCGTGCATACAGTGTGCGCAAATAAACATGGTACTTGGCCGATGGATGCAGTTGCAGTCGATGCAATCGTCGAGTTGGGTGTTTTTCTAGTTATTTATGGTATGCTTGTGGTAATAAATTTCAAATATTTAAATAACGCTGAGTTTATAAAAGCTTATCACAAATGTGTAAAGCCTCAGTATTTATAATGGCGTTTCTGAAATCGCATATTAATTGGCGGCAATAAAATAGATAACACAACGATTAGTCGCAAAGTAATCCCATTTCGATAATATTTATGGAATTTCAGCTAGTTATTCTTGATTCTGAAGATCTGCGTTTATAAAGTATGCGGTTTGTGAGTTGGTGTGGGGACTACCGACAGCATACAATGTTGAAAGTGGTTATTTGCGCTTTGGACGCAGAAAGCGGAGTATGCGGCGGTGTTGTGAAAAACATACAGCCTTGACTCTTAAAACTATGTATCTTTATGAAGTGATGAAGGATATATGGTTTCAAAAATTACCCGCCTGAAAGGAAATTCTACTATAGCAACACTGAAGTCGACAATTTCAATGCTGAAGCGAACATTTTGGTTTATGAGCTGCTTACTAGAAGTCTACTCGCCTTTGATATGCAAGTTTATTTGTTCAGCCTTCCTGGGTCTACTAACAAATGCAAAGTAGCTCAATTTAGTTACCAGCAGAAATTTGGGACTAAACTCCACATCGGAAGTTGATGATATTCATCGTTTAAATACGTCCGATTGAGTGATACGGGGTCCTGCTTTAAACAAACACGGCAACTTGGCATACTTCAGAGATCGTCACAGGCAGAGTTAACAGTGACACTAAGATCGGCTCATCGTCTCCACTAGACGTTATCTTGTGATTACTACCTATAACCTTGCTCGACACTAAGCCACTATCTTTATGATATTGAAAGATGCAAGGCTGTTAAATGTCGGACCCTTTAGCCATGCTGTTACTTTTGATACAATCATCCTTAAAGATACGAGTTCAGTATTCTTGTGACCCTCTTAAAACTACGTCTGGAATTTCTATATTGAGAACAACATATTTTACTATTTATACTGATGGTTCGTAAATGAATACGGTAATATCTACTCAAAAGATCACTCACAGACTTATTCCGGACATACATTCGTGGATAGATGGATAACATGGGGACTTGGATTTCCACCTGACCTAAATACTCAGTCATGGTTGCTTTAGAAGCTACCTATACAAATATCGTCATAACTTTAGTCATCCATCATCCATATTGTACGACTCGTACAGAGTGTATAGAAAACTTTGAATACTTACACTATCATTGCCCTCGGTTTTTAGGTATAAAGGAAGAGCTAAAAACCACACTTGGAAATAGTCTCACGGTGGAAAAGTTGACTGCACTTATGTGCGAGTCGTCGTCTGTAAAATGGAAAACGGTCAGCGAAGTGACAGCTCTAACTATGACAAAATTGAGACATTTACAACATATTAGGCGACAGTCAATGCGCAGGAGACTTAAACGTCTTCTTCTCAACCATGAAGTAATATTTTGTCCAGTGGTCCCGTGTGAGAGACATGACATGTTAATAGGTTACGTTTTGCAGGTTAAAGTCCCGTACTCCGGGAAGGTGTTTTCTTATAGCAATTGGAGCGGTTTATCAGTAATAATGAGGCGAATATTCTCTCTCAAGACGTCATTTGTCTCGAGTTTATCTGCATAGGCAAGTGACTTTACATAATCCCAAAAGCAAAAGGTCAGTAGCGTCAAATCACACGACCTTGTAGGCTAAAGCTTCCTTCAAAATTAATTTTTCGTCTTGTTGGAACCATAGGACGTCCACATTAATATTATCCAATTCAGGCATGAAAAGGTCATTAATCATGACAGTAAATAACATATGGTCAGATTCACTTTTGAAGAAATATGTACCAATGATTTCCTCCGCCCAAACCAAACCGTGACTTTTCCAGGATTCCCGGTATCTAAACAAATTATCATCATCGCAAATGCAACAATTTTGCTTGTTGTGAAAATTGGAATGGCACTGACCAATTTTAACCAAATTTTGTGTGTGAGGTTACCCCGATCTCCTCATTCAATAGTACATTGTGATTCGCCCATCTTCAAACTTTGTATAAATAGTGTTCTCAAGGTATTTCATCTTCCGCCCACAAATTGTCGAAATCGAACTATAACTTTCTAAGGGCTCAAATGCAAAATATATGGACGTCGGTGCATGTGGCCGAACATGTCGGTCAATTTCTGAAGTCTAGTATTAAAATTCATGGAGAATATTTTTGTAGTGACTGCACGTGTTTGTACCAAAAATTGTGTCAAAATGAAGTGTAGGTATAATATTGCACGTAAAAGGTTATCCATTCATTACAGAAACTTCAAATTTAATGGTGAATGTTTATTTTCATTCGAAACAATACTCCCTTGGCATTTCTTTCTGGAGATTGTCTCTTTGAAATGTTAGCCGCGGCTGTGTCTCAGATGGTCCATCCGTTGAGTACAATTTTCGATGATTCGTTCGAACATTTCGACTGGTCGCTGGCGAATGATACACGTAATATTTTGCTCCAAGGCCTGAATCGAAGCGGGATTGTCCGCATAGACTTTAGACTTTACGTATCGCCACAGGAAAAATTCTGACGGTGTGATATCACATGATATTGGCCAATCGACCGACTCAAAACGTGAAATTATCTGCTTAACGAAGTTTTCTCTCAATACAGAGACGTCGTCTTGTTGAAATCAAATGTCGCCGAGATCACGAGCTTCAATTTTAGGCATCAAATAGTTGGTTATCATGGCGCGACGAACGGTCACCATTGACGGTTACGTTCTCACCGGCACCATGGAAATATGGACAGATGATTCCACTGACCCACAAACCAGACCAAACCGTGGTTTTTCTGGATAAAATTACAGCTCCTGAATGTCTTTAGGTTGTTCTTCGTCCAAATTGCGGCAATTTTGCTTGCTTAAATACCAATTGAGCCAGAAATAGGCCTCATCGTTGAACAAAATTTGCTTGAAATTGTCGGATCTTCTTGGAACTTTTGATAAGCTCATAGAGAGGAGCGATGGGATGGTCGAGCGGCCTCAGTTCTTGCACAAGCTGTTTTTTATGCTTTTCAATTTAAGATCTACGCCCAGTTGTTCCATACGTCAGTTCGTTCAGTTGTTTGACTCTCCACTGCCTTCGTGTTACTGCGTGCTGGATGAGGTCTATTCGGTCGAATATTATCCAATAATGAATGCTGGGTCTCAAGTTGAGTGATGCGAGTAGTACTCCCGAAACTCATTTTTTACAGAACGTAATTTTTCGTAAGTCTTTCCATGATGAAATGTCAAACAATACTTAACAAAAATAACATGACGACTTGACACGACTCACACGTCATCTGTCAAAGAAAAAGCTATTGAAAAAAGTACCTATACTTGGATCACCCGTTATGTGTATTTATTATATCCATAAACTTGATTTAGCAACATGTGTCTATCGAGAAATCCAATGTTTAATTATCAGTAGCATAAAGTCAGCTTCTTGGCTTGTTTGAAATACAGAAGCGTTTGCGTTTTGATGCGTTCAAGATTGTTGCGTAATTAACGGGCACATTATTAGTTGTAAAATGCAACTTCATCCTGAGGCTTTGCAGATTACATTTTAGCAAAATGCATTAAGTCGCTTAAATACCGTTAACCACCTGCTTCTTACTCACTTAAAATATTGATTGGCGTCGTATCCGCCCAAATGATTTTTGCCAAATCCGCAATTGCGCACTGTACAGTGGGTCAAAACCGTAAATGTATGATATATTACTGGAAAGATTTGCCTTCCAATTTCGGTTTGTTTTGTTATATTTCAAAGTAATCATGAACCGAATTATGGTGTAACTGTACCTTGTGGACTCTGTAATTAAAGTAGATACAAACTCCTTCAGTCGGTGGCCTCCTTCAGGACCACTTTGATTTCGATAATATTTTATTTTACACTAAGGAATTTAAATTCAGTAGAATGACAATATTTGAGGTACCAAAAGATATATAATATTTGTTGTGTAATTTTTCTTGGCTTCTTTGAATACATCAAGCCTTACTTTTCCTTTAGTGATTTTACACAAGACATTCTAATTTGTGGCATTGAAACTCCACTCTACAACCACCGCACCTAAAAATGAATTTCCAATTATTTCAAAAGCAATTTTTAAGAGTAAGCTCCACTGTAAGCCAGTCGATTATCCGTTTATTATCGTACTTAGGTACTACCATATAATTATTAGTCGATTAATTCTTGTTTCCACTAAATAAGTAATTAAGCTGTTAATCATTTTGAGCACATAACTGACAAATGAATATAAATCTACGTTAAATATTTAGACTCTTAAGCCTTTGCAATGGTGTTTCTGAGTCGTTAGAGTGATGGTAATTACTAATGGTTACAAATATATGAAGTTATTTTAAAGCTTATACAGTACAAGTTTGACCTAAGTTCATGCCGCAAGTTTTATTCAATTCCAAACCTGATATATTTGTGTTCAGTTTAATAAAAGCAAAGCTACAGAAGAAAGAAAATAAGTTGTTTATAGTGGCTTCTTGGCAGGCAATTACACAAATCTGACAATCTGCAAGATAGACCTGCGAGGCGGCAGAGATGTGAGTCGGACAGTTGTCATATTGAAATAATATTTTTTCTTCGTCGAATTGCAGTTCAGCCGTGCAAAGAGAATAGTGCCTGTGTACAGCATTCAGCATTTTTTGATTTCACCGCACGATTTATTTCCCAAAAACAGTGATTGAATCACAAACCAAATCCAAAAATCCACGGATACGACCTCTTTCGCACAAAGTTAAGGAAGCAGAACTGAAAGTATCAAGAATCTGTTCTATTGAATACAATCGGGAGATTTGAGAAGTATCGAATGGGTTTCAACTGAGTTTGTTGCTTACGCGAAAAGTATGTACTTTGAAAACCAAAGAAATAGAAAACCTTATTGACTGCTTGTTAGATATACGAGTATTCAAGGGTTTTTTGGATAATGAAAACGTCATGCGACGATTGAAGCTCAAAGGTGCGCTTGATTAGTGGCAGTGCTATTGGGGACAGAAGCAAAATTCAAAAGACAACAGGTTACCGACTACTGTATTGGGAACGTTGAAGAACTGCAATGCAGACCTATGTACGTACATATATACCGCATAGTTCACAGTTTTCTTCGCATATTCTGCATAATTCATGTGACGAATGCCAGCTCTGAACGCTCTCTTTCGACACGTTGCCGCAGCAAAAAGGTGGCTGAGGAGAAATATGTTTCAAGATAGATTGAAAGCCCTAGCATTGCTGTACACGCATCTTGACTTTGAAGTCACTGCAGAAGAAGTTATCGAAAGATTCTTCAAACTTGGCCCACATCGTTTTGTTTTGTGAAATTTTTCTATTCAATACACGATCTGACTGCAGTATTTTACATTGCAATAACGCACTTCTACGATTTGATTATATTAGATGATCGATTAAAAATTTTGTATAAAGACTACGATATTTAATAATAATATTTTTGATGTTTCAACTAAATGTTTATTTCCCCACAAAAACTGTTTCTGGATCCACTACTGATATAACTCAAGACCAACATACGAGGGCTGCTATATATATTCTGGCCTATGGCAACACTAAGTGTTGCCAGGTGCAATCTGACATTTCCATTGGAAAGTTTGACATTTTTTAGCATAACATCACTCAGAACGTTTTGTCATTTAATCGTGAATTGTTTTATTTACAGGGAATTAAAAAATTCATCTCGGCCAAAAAATGGAACTAACTCGTGAACATTTTCGTGCGATCATTTTTCACAACTTTCGAAGTGGATTATCACGACAAGAGTGCATCGATGAACTATACTCTTTGTATGGCTATGAAGCACCATCCTATAGCACTGTGAAAAACTGGTACAACGAATTCAATCGTGGCCGATGCTCGCTCAAAGACGAATTCCGTGAAGGTCGTCCAAAAACAGCCGTTGTGCCAGAAAACATCGATGCCGTACGTGAACTGATAATGCAAGACCGTCATGTAACATACCTTCAGACAGAGGCATGCCTACGCATTTCTCCCACCAGCATACATTCGATATTGCATGAACACCTGGCCGTAAAAAAGGTTTGTTCTCGTTGGATCCCGCACAATTTGACAATCGCTCAAAAAAGGCTCGTGTGGATTGGTGTAAAGAAATGCTGCAAAAATACGATCGCGGTGCTTCAAAAGACGTTTATAAGATCGTCACAGGTGACGAATCATGGATCTATGCGTATGAGCCCGAAACAAAACAGCAATCGACAAAAAAAAAAAAAAAAAAAAAAAAAAAAAAAAACAAAATAAAAAAAATAAAAAAAACATTTTCGTTGATAAATATGCTATTTACATTATTAGGCCAGAAATATACATATATAGCAACCTACGTATTCGTAGTATATAGGGGTAGTATTGACCCGACTTCATTTTTCAACTATAATCATATACTAAAAAATTTTCCCTGGGTGTCATTAAGGTACCTCACATGCAATCGCCAATCATATTATATGTAGCAAGTTCAGCTGGCTATTCGAAATTCTACTTTTTTTTCTTCTTTATTGGCGTAGACACAGCTCACGCGGTTAAAGCCGAGTTTTCAACAGCGCGCTGTTTGTCGCCAATTGGATATTCTAAGTGTAGCCAGGTACTTCTCCACTTGGTCCTTCCAACGGAGTGGTGATCTTCCTCTTCCTCTGCTTCCCCCGGCGGGTACTACGTCGAATACACTCAGAGCCAGAGTGCTCTCATCCAATCAGACAACATGACCTAGGCAGCGTAGCCGCTATCTTTTAATTCGCTGAACTATGTCAATGTCGTCGTATAACTCATACAGCTCATCGTTCCATCGAATGCGATATTCGCTGTGGCCAACGCGTAAAGGACCATAAATCTTCCGCAGAACTTTTCTCTCGAAAACTCGTAACGTCGACTCATCAGTTGTTGTCATCGTCCAAGCCTCTGCACCATATAACAGGACGGGAATTATGAGTGGCTTATAGGGTTTGGTGTTTGTTCGTCAAGAGAGGACTTTCCTTCTCTATTGCCTACTCAGTCCGAAGTAGCACCTGTTGGCAAGAGTTATTCTGCGTTGGATTTATCCTTATCCAGTCTGAAGAAAACAGAATTAACGGCGCGGTTGTTGAAGCCAATAATATCAATACCATCGACATATGCCAGCAGCTGTACGCTCTTAAAAAATATTGTGCCTTCTCTATTCAGATCTGCAGCTCGAATTATTCTCTCCAGGAGTAGATGGAAGAAGTAGCACTATAGGGAGGATTCCGAGATATGTGATTTCACCTAAAAGTGAGCAGTGCCACGCCCATTGTTTAATTTTTACCACGGCTCCCATAAAATAAAATTTCCCTCAGGTATAAAATTTTATGTCTGGCATATTTAGTGATTGACTTATCCCGCTTTAGGCAGTTTTTAACAGTACCGTTATATGGGGAATGGGCGGAATTACCATTCGATCTCATCTATTTTCTCACTGTCGGTAGGAGTTCTTGTAGTTTTTGCGCTAGACCAAAGTGGTTGTTGTAGCTTTAGTAGCTCAGGAGATATGTAGTATGTTAAAATTATTAAAGGGCGGGGCCACGCCCACTTTTTAAATTTTTTTTGTCCACAGGTGCCACTTGCTACTGCAATCACCTATTCTTAGTATGGCGCTTAACACGTTTTCGATTAATAGAGTTTTGTGGGCGTCGCAGTGGTCCAATTACGCCCATCTACGAACTCGTCTTTACTGCTTTGCCAAAGAACAGCTTGTAAGGATTAGTTTCAGGTGATACGTACAACCGTTAGGTGAACAAAACTATTATACTCTGTAATAACATGTTGCATGAGAATAAAATAATATTCTTTTGAAATCTGTTGACTGTCATCATTAAGTTTCTGAATATGTAGATTAAAATCTTCCGATCTTCAATTATTTGGAACTTAGAAGTGAGCTTTTCGAACTTTGGTGGCAGCGAATGCGTCATTAATAGTACGGAAAGCAAACTTCTTGGCTAATTCTGTCTCTAGGCACAGTGTAGCTAGTCCTGCCTTGTACCGAGCACGATTTTTGATCCTTTCTAAACGAATGTTCACTACTACTTGAAACAAAAACAGTTATAGTTCAAAATATCTTCAAAGCAAAGCAAAGATTTGTGGAAAATCTTTCAAAATATCGAACATTCATACGTTGTGACAAAAAAGTACCCGGAAAGTATAACTAAAACTTAAAATATTTAATTATTCACCAATATGTTTGTTTTTCGCCTTGAAAGAAAATTCCACGAGATGTAATACACTTATGCCAACGATTTTTACAGTCCTCGCAAGACTTTTCATAAACACTTTTAGGCGTGGCCTTCAGCTTCTTTAACGAATTTTGTTTTATCTCTTCGATCGACTGAAAACGTCTTCCACGGAGTGGCATTTTCAAGTCTGGTGAACACGGTGGTTGATCGATGGTATTCATTGCATTTGTGGCTTTAAATTTGTCACAATCGTACTCTTTTTGCAAAAAAAAACTCAGCTTTATCGGGACGAGTCGAGCAATAACGCGTTTCATGCCCAAAATATCCAGCTAAATCATTTGAACGGAGTCCAGAGAGATGCCGAGCTGATGGTAAAATGTTCCGACTTCAAAGAACTCAAAATTGCTCATATGTATATAGAAATTCTCTCTCGACGAATTTCTACCGTAAGTTCGCGTTTTTTAACTTCCATCAAAGTATTTATCAATCCATCCACAAGATAGACCACCTTATGTTAGACAGACAGTCAAGGGAATTGAATATTTTGGTTTTCAGAATTTTCCAACGTTGTGTGCTGTTACTGAAAATATTGAAACATGTTTGAGCTTTGCTCGAAGACAGTTTTGAGCCCAGTCGACTTCAATCAAATTGAGGGTGTGGCCACCATAGAGCGTAATAACTGTATACTTATATTTTCGGAAGTGAATTTGCGCTGCTTCATTAAAATTTACCGCTCATATTACTACTCTTATCGAAAATATGGCAACCCTCCAATGCTTAGCAAATTAAGGTGTCAACAGCTTTGCCGGTTTTTCGTGGCAATCTACAAAAGTGAGCAAGTGCCTTTAGCGTTAATTACAACGTTTAAATATAAATGTTCGAAGTAATCTCCGATCAAAAGCATTCTGATTTTTAACTAATCACTTAATTTTTTGTAAAATGCGGTCTGGGCCAGGGATAATTTGTATATCCTCCAATACAAAGTTGCCTTCAAAAGTGAATAATCATAAATATGACATTTCATTTTCGAGCGCTTTGCTTTCAATGAAAATCATCTAATCCGCTTGGACGGTTGTTACTCTTGTTGCTGCCTTTACAGTTATAACTGTCAACACGTGCTCTCGCAGCAAACACATTATCACATTCGGATGTATGGCTGTGTGTGTGTGTATGTGCGCTTCTTGTGGGCTCAACATTTGCACGCAATAACATCGTCGCATGCCAGTTTGTATATGTATGTATATATGTATATGTGGTTGTGTGTGTGTGTGTGTGGGCAAGTGCAAGTGCAGTGGGTAATGCAAGTGTCACTTCGCTCTTTGAGTTGTTTATGGCGGCTTAAGCCAGTGTTGGTGGTGATTAGCCACAAAATTGTTTCTAATGTGATATGCAAATGAGCAGCAACAATCACAACAGCAACAACAAAACCAACAACAAATGCAGCAGCAACAAGCAGCATTAAAAAGTAGCATCTGCAGTTGGCAGCCAAAGCCGGCGACAGCAGCAAATTGCAGCGAACATGAAAAGCATTTTCAGCATTATTGGCTAATTATTTTAAGTAACTGCAAGACAGGCAGCCAACCGCGACCAACAACAACAACAACAACAACAACGACAACGACGCAAAAAGCCAACACCAACACGACACAACATGTGTTTGTGCAATTTAAGACGCTGAATTATGGCTGATAGTCTCAAGATAATAAGCTGAGCAATTCTTCAGCGAGGCGCGTGTTGTGGCCTAAGTTATATCTCGTGTCTTCTGTCTTTTGACTTCTGTCTCCAGTCTTCAGTGTTTGCTCTTCTTTGCAGTTCGTGCATGTGTGTGTGTGTGTGTGTATGTATGCGAGTGGCATGTTATGCGACCACAGATTGACAAAGTAGTTAAAACAAAATGAAGATTATTTAAATTAAACAACAACTTTTTTTGTTGGCGCAGCAGCTGCCGATTCGGTGATTGCTTTGACCCACATGCTAGAAATTATCAAAAAACTAATAATATTTAAAATAGTTGAAGTGGTTTCACACTCAGCTGCCGTCCAACTCCAACAATCTGATCGCCTATTAGCTGCTCTCTATTTCTGATCAATGGCATTAGTTTTATGGAAACAATACGCACACACACATCTTCTTCGTCGAAGCCGAGTTTTTGGAAGCAGCACATTTGCATATGAAACGCTTACTTATTTGAGTTTCCTTTTAAGCAAAACAAAGAAAATAAAACTAATAGTGCAAGTTAAAGGAAAGCAGAACTATAAAAGTTAAATGTATATGTAAGGTATTGATATACATATGTATAACGTAGAAAAAAGTTATTATACCCAACGGTCATATATGTAAAAGAGATATGTATCTGGATAAATATTTTAGTTGCTCTTCATTTTGTTTATGTACATTTTGGAATTAAAAAGAGGTTGTGGAAAAGCAGCCAATTTCATTTTCCAATTTTTTTTATCAGTTTTAAACTTTTATGATTTATTAAAAAAAAATATTTGAATTTTCTGAGAAAATTGAAAGAAGCAAAGTAAATATTTTTGTACCATCAGAAAATATAGACTTCTATTTTTCGTGTGCTTTTGCCATTTTATGGTCGTAATAATAATCCACCTGTGCTCACTAGTCTCGGATTGTTGAATGTTCAAGCGTCAATAGGACAAAGAACCGCTCGAAGTAAAGGATTTGGGACTGTCTCAAACCACAAGCTAGCGCTTAATATATAAAATTGTTTTCACTCAAGTACCGTAATCCTCTTGAATTTGCTGATTTTGCCTTGGAACAACTTGAGAAAGATAACGATCTCCTCCATTGAGACTATCTTTCATATGAAGAGTGCGATAAGTAAACCAAATCGTCGATTCTGGTGCTAAGAAAATCCACAAATTATTCATGAACAACCATTAAATTCACCTAAATTGACAAATTAGTTTGGTTTTTCTTCTGCTGGAATCTTCGGTCCGTAATTATTCCGAAATAAAGCTGGTTACCCCGTTACTGTCAATGGAGTGCGCTATAGATCGATGATAACCAACTTTTTTTGGTCGCAATTGGAAGAAGTTGACCTTGACAGCATCTGGTTCCAACTGGACGGCGCTACGCTTACAGCACGTGCAACAAACGAGTTATTTATTGCGAGAAAAGTTTGGAGATGCGATTATTTCAAGAAATTGTGACATTGAATGTCCTTCAAGAAGTTGTGATTTAACATCATAGACTATTTCTCAAGGGGTTATTTGAAGTCATTGTTCTCAATCAATAAACCAGACTCTCTTCAAGCTTTAGAAGCCAATATTGAACGTGCTATACATGACATACGACTTGATTTCGTGGAAAAAGTACTCCAAAACTCGGTTCATTTAATTCGTTTCTGCAAAATAAGTCGTGGCGGCCATTTGAAAGGTGCTATAATTCGAGCTTGATTGTATCGATTAAGAGATTCACAACTTCATTGTTTTATAAATTCGAAAAATTACAGTGTGTTTGGGCCATAAGAAGGTTAATTTTAACTCAAATTTCGAGAGAGAAATTTTCTTTTTGTGAAAGATAGAAATAAAAAAATCGAGAACTTGGTTATTTTTTACACAGGTTTTTAGGTTATGTTAAAACGGTGTTCGTACAAAATTTGTAGATTCTTTTATTACCTACAAGTTTGCTCAACAACTTTTTTCCGTAGGGTTCGAAGTTTTGTCAGAAAACGAGATAAATCGTTTTACTCTTAAAAATTTTACCTAGCGCCTCCCCTTCCTCTTCCAGACCTTATATATCTTCTTCTTCTTAATTGGCGTAGACACCGCTTACGCGATTATAGCCGAGTTAACAACAGCGCGCCAGTCGTTCTTCTTTTCGCTACGTGGCGCCAGTTGGATATTCCAAGCAAAGCCAGGTCCTTCTCCACTTGGTCCTTCAAACGGAGTGGAGGTCTTCCTCTTCCTCTGCCTCCCCCGGCGGGTACAGCATCGAATACTTTCAGAGCTGGAGTGTTTTCATCCATCCGGACAACATGACCTAGCCAGCGTAGCCGCTGTCTTTTAATTCGCTGAACTATGTCAATGTCGTCGTATATCTCGTACAGCTCATCGTTCCATCGAATGCGATATTCGCCGTGGCCAATGCGCAAAGGACCATAAATCTTTCGCAGAATTTTTCTCTCGAAAACTCGTAACGTCGACTCATCGGTTGCTGTCATCGCCCAAGCCTCTGCACCATATAGCAGGATGGGAATTATGAGCGACTTATAGAGTTTAGCTTTTGTTCGTCGAGAGAGAACTTTACTTTTCAATTGCCTACTCAGTTCGAAGTAGCACCTGTTGGCAAGAGCAATCCTGCGTTTGATTTCCAGGCTGACATTGTTGGTGGTGTTAAAATTGGTTCCAAGGTAGACGAAATTATCTACAACTTCAAAGTTATGACTGTCAACAGTGACGTGAGAGCCAAGTCGCGAGTGCGACGACTGATTGTTTGATGACAGGAGATATTTCGTTTTGCCCTCGTTCACTGCCAGACCCATTTTCTGAACTAACGGCGCGGGTGTTGAGGCCGATGATATCAATATCGTCGGCATACGCCAGCAGCTGTACACTCTTATAGAAGATGGTACCTTCTCTGTTTAGTTCTGCAGCTCGAACTATTTTCTCCAGAAGCAGGTTGAAGAAGTCGCACGATAGGGAGTCGCCTTGTCTGAAACCTCGTTTGGTATCGAACGGCTCGGAGAGGTCCTTCCCGATCCTGACGGAACTTTTTGTGTTGCTCAACGTCAGTTTACACAGCCGTATTAGTTTTGCGGGGATACCAAATTCAGACATCGCGGCATAAAGGCAGCCCCTTTTCGTGCTGTCGAAAGCAGCTTTGAAATCGACAAAGAGGTGGTGTGTGTCGATTCTCCTTTCACGGGTCTTTTCCAAGATTTGGCGCATGGTGAATATCTGGTTAGTTGTTAATTTTCCAGGTCTAAGTCATTACTGATAAGGTCCAATCAGTTTGTTGACAGTAGGCTTTAATCTTTCACACAATACGCTCGATAGAACCTTATATGCGATGTTGAGGAGGCTGATCCCACGGTGGTTGGCGCAGATTGTGGGGTCTCCTTTTTTATGGATTGGGCATAGCACACTTAAATTCCAATCGTTGGCCATGATTTCGTCCAACCATTTTTTACAAAGAAGCTGATGCATGCTCTCTATTAGTTTTTCGCCGCCGTGTTTGAATAGCTCGGCCGGCAGTCCGTCGGCCCCTGCCGCTTTGTTGTTCTTGAGGCGGGCAATTGCTATTCGAACTTCTTCATGGTCGGGTAATGGAGCGTCTGCTCCATCGTCATCGATTGGGGAATCGGGTTCTCCTTCTCCTGGTGTTGTGCGTTCACTGCCATTTAGCAGGCTGGAGAAGTGTTCCCTCCATAATTTAAGTATGCTCTGGGCATCAGTGATTAGATCACCTTTGGGGTTCTACAAGGGTATGCTCCGGTCTTGAAACCTTCAGTTAGCCGCCGCATCTTTTCGTAGAATTTTCGAGCATTATCAAGATTTCGGTCTTAAATTGTTTATAAAAAAATTGGTTTTAATAAAAATTGTGTAATTTATCCAATGATTCTTCTCCTCCCACCCAACCAACATTAGCGGTGCTATTCGCTTACCCTTTGGAATTCTTCGAATCATGAAAGTCAAGAACCGCTGAAAGCATGATGTTTCAGTCTCAGTCTGGCAAGATCTGAACGATGGATGAGACAGTGCCTTGATGTTTCTATCTCTCCTCATACAGGATGATTTGCATCCGACAAGTAGAATTACGTTCAAAAGCCATATTTTTTTAAATACTACTTACTTTACAGAGAATGGTTTATCCCATAATCCCATTGGAAAACACATAAGGCCAAACCAATTTTTTTTTTTTAACGGACTCTGACTTACTTGGTGCGGCTCGTTGTGTTCTAAATTCAGTGAAAATATTCCCGTTGAAAGCAAAGGAGATCAAGTTTGTTCCTAAGGTTTGAGGGACTAAAGTAAGTCAAAGAAATTTCTGTCGTTTTATGCTTATTTCTGTAAAATCCAATGATTCGTAGCACTAGCAGGTAGCAGATTTTTATTTTTCAAAATTCGATAAAAAATATGATATGTGGTAAATATTTCATAATTTTTAGACTTAGCTCATAACTTTTGCAATTCTTCTAATATTTCCAATTAACTAACTATGTAAATCTAAGCTTATGAAAAGAGATTAATAAACGAATGTTATCATGTTGCAATGAGCATCGTATAAGTCACAAGGAAATTACCGGCAGTTTTTCTATTAATACTTATGTATAAGAATTATATCTAGGCAATTTTTTAACATAATGTAGGAAAATAGTCAATCTTCTATCGTAGAGTTCATGCTAGAATAATTAAAGTTTTTTGTAAACTATAGAGTATTTAGCACAATCGTTTAGAAAAGAAAAAGATATTTACTTAAAAATGTACTAAACATGTGCCTCCTTGGTTTTGTACATTGCTTTCATATTATTCTTGGTCCATGCTCTTATACTCCAAATTAAACGAGTATTCTTTCTTCTAAATTGTTTTGACAATAACATGTGTTAATGGTGAATACTAAATTAGCTGTGTTCGATTCGCGGATCGCTACTCCCTAGCGAATCGAAAAACTATGCAAGAAGCGGTCAGCAACCCTTCGCAAAAATGTTTTCTGACGCATGCGAAATATGTAGTGTTATTCTTTTTTCACATACGTTTAAGAGCGGTTGAGGGACAAAAAATTCAATATCTTTGAAATGGTATGAATGAACAAAAAAATATTTTCCGCGTTGTGTCACATACTTTTCAAATTTTTTAGTGTGAAAAAAAAATTAAAAAATTTCAATTGTTTAACAAAAAAATATGTAAAATATTATTATTTAAACAAAAGGACTTTAAAAAATATTTATAAATAATATAGCACGAACCTTCAACTTCACAAAATTTCATCGATTTATCTCCAGTAGTTTATAAGAAAATAATTTTACAATTTTATCATGCTTGAAATTTCAACCTGCAATAACAAACTTTAACAAAAAAAAGAGTTTTGACGAAATATTTATATCACGGAGCATGCATCTGGTCCTCTTCCCAATGAACTGCTAATTTTCAAAATAGGAGATTTTTCGAAATTTTCATGGACCACTTGACGTGGTTTGACCCACAATTAACCATTCCAAACTTCGAGTAGAGAGCTATAGTGGTCCGATGTGTTGTTCCGACATATGAGAGCTTATAGAGGAAAAAGTGGCCAAACTTCAGAAAAAATGGAAATGAAATGAATGTCACGCTGATCATTTAATTATATACTTTATAGGGTCGCCCATGTTGCCTACCAGGTGATACAAACTTCATGACGAACTCATATACCATGTTCAGGGTGAAAAAATCTAAAATATGCAAACCAAAACCTGGTGCATTGAAAATTTGTTTACAAGAGAGCAGTTGACCCAACTTCATCCTCAAGATTGATGACGGCAATATTCTCGGTAGGGAGCTGAGCCGGTTGGTAGAGATTAAGTGGACGGCGGCAATATAATTATCCATAAAAGTTCACTCAAACGAAATATTTTCCATTGTAACTATTCCACAGCATCCCCATCATTTGGTCACATTTATGTAGCTATGTATGTAGTCGTATGTTAGTCTGCAGCCAACTCAATTGTTTACAACATGCAAACAACAGTTAGATGACAATACTGGGTTCCCTATATAACTTGTGTGTGAGCATAAAAATATCGGTAACCTGCTACATGTGACTGAATAAATTTTGGAAAAGACAAAGCTACACTAAACTACAAACAAGTGCCAGGCATTGGGTATAAAAACACAGCTAATCGCAAGAAGCTCAATAAATTAAATCACAAATAACAATGGTTGTGTAAAAGAAAGTCGTCACCAATTAAGCTCGTAAATCTGACTGACCAAAAAAGAAATAAAATTCAAAATTAAAATGGGCGATTATTTTTAGAAGACAAGGAAAACAATAACAAACGAAAATAAAGCACACCAAAAATAGAAGACGAAGAAAAGCTGTGAGAAAACAACAATAAACCGCGAAAGCCCATAACTGGTCAGCTGCTAGAGAACTGGTAGACGGCTGAGCAGCGCCCCCACAAAACTGGTTGGATTTCGTCACACGCGCGGCGCGTCAGTGAAGATGTCGCACAACGGGCATGAGCGCCCCCGAAATATCATTAGCTCCGCCGCATATAATCGCAGAGGCATAAATATTCATAACCAGACATCTGCGCAGATCAATAGCCGGCGCTTTGTGAGCCAATTTGTCATCTGGCTACTTAAGCCGCTTAAAAGTGGCTATGTGCGTCTGCAAACGCGCCTCGGGAACCCACGCACGAGCAGCCGAACTGGCGGCCAATAAGTCATATAAAAATGGTTAATATCTTTGGTAAATAGTATTAACCAAATTGATCATAAAATTGTGAAGCTATGAGCCTCTGTGTGTGTGTTTAGGTAACAAAGTTAGCGGCTAACAGCTTTATTCGCTGCTTTATCAGCACACGTGTGCATGTGTGCTTGTGTGTGTTGTGTTTGCATTTGACGACTCCCCACGGGTTATGAATGTGGTATCAACTGCAGTTTAATTGCCGCTTTTCAATGCAATGCGTTGTTGCTGTTGTTGCTTGCAACTGTTTTGATCATTGCCTGCTGTCCACTGCAACAACAACGCGTTCGAACGCCCAGCGAAGCCGGAATGATCACAAATCACACAGACATCACATGCTGCATGCGATATCACATCACCACCTCGACTTGCGGTTGTTCGCGCGCTTTTTTACGTTCTACATATGTGTGTGTGTGTGTGGGTGTATGTGATAGATTTGTATTTGTGTTGTCATTATTCATTCCCAGTTTCCTTTTCGCCAGTAATTTGTCTGCCATTGTGTTCTGCCATTCAATCGGAGCTTCGGTGATTAAGGAGATCAGAGATCAAACAGTAGCAGCTTAGCCCCAATCAGGCATAGAGAACAACGTAAGCTTAACAATCAATTACAGTAAGTTGTGGTATTTGTGGTTGGAGATCTCTATTCTCAACAAAGCAAATAATATGTAATTTTTTTAGCGCATATTCTACATACATACATACATAACATACATAATACATTACCATATGCTGATTTGTATTTAAGCCTTTTACTGCCGGTTCAACATTGGCTTCCAAACTTTTTTCTGAATCCACCAGTAAAGAATTTCATACAAAATCACATTGGCATATTGGCAATTATATCCTTATTAGCAATTTAATTTCAACTTATTTGAGGTTTCTTTTGAGCGATTCGTTGGCTGCAACAGGTTCGATGTCGTTCGATGTTCGTTGTGCTGGTTCGACGCGATTCTTTTTGTTGGCTGCCATTTGAGAGTAACAGTTTCACACCATTTCAGTTGCAAAAGGATCTTGATCATTGAAAATGAAGGAAGTGGAAGTGAAATTCGTCCTAATGTCCCCTGACATCTGTTAAGTAAATCACTTTCTAAAGATATTTCATATTGAAGTCAGTTACTGGGGTTCTGAAATTTTTTCAGGATTATAACTAAACTGCAAATATTAACTCAATTCCTTCCCATGACTTCTTCAAGTGTTGTTGTTTGTCAATTTAGTCGCCAATTCCCATTTCGTGTTTAGTTTCTGTATTGTCCTCCTTAGTTTTATTGATTTCTTGTTTCAATTGCATCTGAATAGCTGATGTCCTCTAACAATATTAAATTCTGTTTCTATCAGTATTTGAAAATATGACTCAACCAGATCCTTTATCTATAGTTTTACTTATTTTCGCTTGTAGTGAAGAGCTAATGTTAAGAGACCGATCTTTCTTACAAGAATCATGGATGATCCCACTTCGACACAGAAAGAATGTCGATCCTTTGTAATGCTCAGGTCTTCAGCGATGGCATGGAAGTTACAGAGGATTTCAGATTGACAGTTTTTGGAACCCTTCATGTACCAAGCTTGTCTGACCTTAATAGCACAGTCCAACGATAAAATGCTCGGAATTATCGATTATCAAACGAATACACCTCAAATTTTACTTTTCGTAGACATTTGAAAAAAAAAGAAATTTTTCCCTTTTTGTGTAACTTTTTTTGCTTAAATCGAAATTTTGAGAATTTTTGACCGATAATATATGATCTCATGTCCCCCTATAAATTGCAAGTCATTCGGTCCGACCATTTATGAGATGCGATGGAGGAGGGTTTGAAAAAAAACAGTTGTAAGAAAAACAAGTTTAAAGTTCGCTGAATCAATAGCCGAACCGAGCTCCTTCTTCTAACTGCTGTAGCTTTGAAAGGACTTCGAACTTTAAGAAACCACTTAGCAGCTTTTTTCTGGACATGTTAAGAAAATAATATATGAAAAAAAAATCGACTTTTTGATCCTATCACTTCGATGACCCCATTAAGTTCTCTCTAAAGATCTTGTAGCGTGTTTCGTGCTTTCACATAGTTTCAAACCATTATTCATTCGGGGGTGGAAAACTCTCCAGGGGCACTTTTAAAGCACAACCATTACTTTACTTTATTTTTAAAGGAAATCGAATAAATCGACAATATATAATTAGAATGTTGAAATTTCATTACAATGATTAGATCGAAGTCGGCTATGGAATTGTAGGAATTTGCAGGAAACTCTAAATAGAGAGTTTTTATACTCGGAACATGGTGTATTAAGATCGCCACGAAGTTCGCAACGCACCCAAGAAAACGTCAGAGACCCTACTAAATATATATATTAGAGTGATTCAAAAGATTTTTTTTTTTTTCGTTTCGTACTTGGAAAAATAGGTTCTTAGACACCTCTAAAAAAGCCTCTCCAAACATGAGTTTTTAATTGTAACGGGAAGGTCCTCCTACATACAGTTTTCTATTTTTTCTTATTATCAGATTGAAAAACTTATATCTCGCTTCCAACTACTTGAAAAAATATTTTGTTTCTTAGATTTTGTGGGAAATTGAATGCTCTACAAAAAAGGTCTACTATGATTTTTTCGTAAACCCAACCGTTTAAAAGATATTAACGGTTGAAGTTTGATTATTTTTGGGAAAATTTTTTATTTCTTATGCATTTTATAACTCAATGAAAAAAAATCATTATGAATAAGGTTTTTGTGGTTGAGAGGCTTTCTTAGAGGTGTCTAGGAACCTATTTTTCAGAGTATCAAACGAAAAAAAAATTTTTTTTTTTGATCCACCTTAATATGCATTGATGTTTGACGATGAATATCTCGAAAACGCTTAACTTAATCGAAAAATCATAAGAGACCATTTTTATAGAGCAGTAAATTTCCTACAAAATTATGAGTTTCAT
The DNA here is from genome assembly GCF_024586455.1 of Bactrocera neohumeralis. Taxonomy (NCBI): domain Eukaryota; kingdom Metazoa; phylum Arthropoda; class Insecta; order Diptera; family Tephritidae; genus Bactrocera; species Bactrocera neohumeralis. Next base: position 35,293,919 of record NC_065921.1, read on the forward strand.
CATTCATAATAATTTTTTTTCATTGAGTTATAAAATTCATAAGAAATAATTTTCCCAAAAATAATCAAATTTTAACTGTTAATATCTTTTAAACGTTTGGGTTTACGAAAAAATCATAGTAGACCTTTTTTGTGGAGCATTCAATTTCCCACAAAATCTAAGAAACAAAATATTTTTTCAAGTAGTTGGAAGCGAGATATAATTTTTTCTATCTGATAATAAGAAAAAATAGAAAACTGTATGTAGGAGGACATTCCCGTTACAATTAATAACTCATGTTTGGAGAGGCTTTCTTAGAGGTGTCTAGGAATCTATTTTTATATACACAAACTAGTCCCTTCGTTTTGAGATATCGAGATTTTTTTCATGAAGCTTCCTAATTGTCGGAAACGCCAATATCGGACCCCTTTGGCATATATTTGTTAAACAAACTGAACAATCGGAATCAATTCCATGTTTGGAAAGCTTTTGTATTTGGCGCGCTAACTTCACGAAATTGTTCCGATCGGATCACTATAACATTAAGCTGCCAAACAAACTGACCGATCAAATAAATTTCTTTAAGGGAGAAAATGCTTTTACTTGTTCTTCATACATTTCCAGAATATGGGGCAACAACGGACAAAATACTAGCTGTAAGATGGCTTCAGTCTGGCAGAAGGGTGCACCGATTGAGCGATATCAGTTCATAAATTTAACAGAAATAGGTAGACAGGCATGACTCCCATTAAATGATAAGATTTTATTCAAATTGGCATTATCGTTAGGAAAGGTTTTTTGTTATCGAAGAAAGCTTTCAACACATAAATAAGATAATTTTCATAACTATTTACATGGCTTTCGCGCCGACTATAATTATCCTCCATTTACACTATCCCTTATGAATACGTACATTTTTAAACCAATGAAATGCACCATCATTTTCCTTGACTTAATTCCGAGTATTTCCGTTTTGGTGCCTGGAATGATGAAGCAAATCCACGAGTCAATAACACTTACTCATCACTTAATTAATAAAAAAAAAACAACAACTATAGCCAATTAGAATCCATTCAGAATCCGCGCTTGACTCAAACACGCCAGCAACTATCGCAAACTAAGCGCGCAATCGCATCTCCACTGCCAACAACCGCACACACCCGCTCACACTCATGCGCATAGAGCGCTCACAGGTGAGTTCGTGCGCTGCGCATGACTCGAACTTGAACTCTAAGCGCGCGTTCGAGCCCAAGTTGCACGCAAACACACACGCACAGCCGCCAAGCGAACCAACTAGACGACTGATCCGGCCATAGCGTTTGCCTGCTGACCAAAACATTCGATCCCAGTTGCCAGTTCCCGCACGACATTCGAACTGTTTAGAGGTGTTTCTGAACTGTCTTTCGGCAAACTAGTCGTGTGCTTGTAGACGCGGCTGATTCGCATTCATCGAACGCGCGAACGTTGAATAGAGTCTACTGTTCTTCTGTGTGTCTCACGTAAATAACTTCATGATGAGCTTCAACGGCATTTGACGGTTGAATTTTGTTAGTGATACAACTACTGTTTTATTGTTGCTACTGTTATTTTGTGAATGAGTGTGTGTGTGGCATCCCGCTGGTGCGAAGTCCTTAAAAAGGTTTTTAATTGTGTGTGGCGTGCAGTGCGTGACAATTTTATCACATTTTGCGCAGCACTTAGGTGGTGGTAGATGGTGCTCGTCGGCGGCTCAAACTGTTTTATGAGGCTGAAGAGTTGACCCGCGGTGGCGTCAAAGCCGCCAAACAGCAGCGCAATCGCTTTTCGGCGATTAAACACTAAGCGTTCGCCGCAGCTTCAGCAGCCAAATACTCGTACACATGATGTCCGCGCGACCGCGTCAGCTTAAGAATGTGATTGGATAATTTATCTCGGCACATTAGCATATTTTGGTAGTAAGCTGTTTTCACCTGCTGTGCATTTGATGGGTTTGCATCAATTCTCGCGCTGCCGCCGCCGACGGCTTGACAAACACGCCATGGGTGAGCTGGCGCACCGCTTAGTAGGAGCTTGTATCAAGAAGAGGCAAAAGCCAAAACAAAAATAATAAAAACGCGCTGTGAACGCGCGGAATATGAATAAAATGGGAAACGTAGCAAATATAACATAATAAATAAATTAAATAAATCAACGCATTAAAACGAGATGCATGTGTTTGTATGTATGTACGGGCTGCTGGAGAACAACGCGCCGAACGGATGAGTCGCGATGAGCTCAGTTAGAAACCGCAGCGATCGCTGGCCAGCAATAAATGGCCTGAACTGGTTGCTGGTAGCCGCGCTGAGGGGCCACAGTAAAGCAGCAACTCTTCTTCATTATTTTATGATGAGTTATGTTTGCTTTGTTGTTGCTGACGAAGCGTGAACGCGATTTTGAAGCAGTGAAATGAAATAAATAACCAAATAAAGAGGCACGCCAAATGAGTGCACAACTGCCGAGATCGCGATTGCCAGCGAGCCGAAATGGAGATGAGACGCGCCATAATGTGGTTCGCTGCCACCCAACAGAAGGCTTAAAAACATTCACAACCCATATAGGCTCGCAGCTGTTCGCTGGGTGTGCTGAACATCACTCAGCGCGCTGCTGAAAAATAGACCAAATGATTTATGCTAATCCGCGGCGCACAAAGCGTCTGCATGATGCTCAGCGGGCCGTCGCGTCGACTCACTGTAGCGCGCTGCAACAACAACTCGTCACATTCATATGCAGATGGCCGTGTGTTCGGGACTGTTTGGCCGCATTCACTTGCCAGCTTGTCTGTACAGCCTCAATCTTAGTTAGCATAATGACTTAATAACTTTATGCATAGTTGGCCCCACTCGAATTGACACATATACCTTGCGGCCAGTTTGTGGCATGCCACATGATTTGTGAAACGTTGTTGGCCAATGTAAGCGAGTTGCGTGCTCGGCCGTGCGGGCTACTCCCAAATTAACGTGTGAATTCGTAACAGCATTTGCATAACGAACGAAACGTCCACTCCACGTACATACAAACATACACATATGTATATAATATATAATATGACATATCTGCAATGAGGTTTTCGAAAAAAACTGACTTGAAGCTTTGGCTTTGATTTATACAGTCAAAGAATACAATTGTATGACATGATGTGGGCAATTAAACTCAGATTTCAGATTTTTACGGCCGCTTGATATACACAAGATCCATGTGGCTAATAACACCGATTAAGAAATTAAGAACATGTTATTACCGTTAAATTTAATGGCAGCAAAAAACCGAAAAAAAACAACTTCTTGTGGATCGAATTGTCATTATTTAAAAAAAACAACTTCGGTGCCCTTAACAAATGCAAAATATTCCTTACAATAACTTATTTTTGGTCGGTCAGTTCCATGCCGAATTCGGTAAAGATATCGCGCCAAGTGAAAAGTTTTACATACAAAAACTTACGCGCTGAAATAGTAACATTGAAGTATGCGTGAAATGAAAGGAAAAATTGGTTTAGTTTTCGGACTTCATCGAGGTTATTTAAAAATCAAAGAACAAAGTGTTGTGGAGCATAAGCAAGTGTAAAATACAACAATAAACATAATGTGTTGCTAATGTTTAAAGAAAATTTTATGCGAGTTGAGTGTTCTATTGACACTCGCTTACGAAAAACCATATGAAAGAAAAAAATAAAAATAAAATGTGCTTACGATATTAATAGTGTTGACTTATGAAGAAATAAGATATTAATAATATTGCAATCAAATACGAAACTTAATATTTTTGCTTTTAACTGACTGAGCTTAAACTCCGTCACTGTGAAGTTATTAGCGTTGGTTAATGCAATGACTATTTAAAGAATATCTTGGCTCTTACAAAATCTATAAATTAGAATATAACATGTCCATAAAGAAACTGTTTCATAAAGAGTTGGATTCTTCAAAACGAATTAATAATCCCATTTCGTTTTTTTAGCCTACTATCTTATTTTAAGCAAAATGCGTAGTACTCAACAGTTTTCTTAAGAAATATCCTCTTAATTTAAAACCCTTTGGCCAGATTTGATCTTCTTGAGCTTCCACACAACCCAAAAAACCAAAAACCGATTAAAGAAGGTGCATTCCAAAGTAAACAGAACTTAAAAAAAAACAAAAAAAACGTTAACTTCGGCTGCACGAAGCTAATATACCCTTCACAGGTGCATTTCTTTTAGTAACTATGTGTTCAGTTTGTATGGAAGCTATATGCTATAGTAACCGATCTGAACAATTTTTTCGGAGATTACATTGTTGCCTTAGAAAATAATCTATACCAAATTTCGTGAAGATACATTGTCAAATGTGAAAGTTTTCCATACAAGAACTTGATTTCGATCGTTCAGTTTATATGGCAGCTATATGTTATAGTGGTCCGATATCGGCAGTTCTGACAAATGAGCAGCTTCTTGAAGAGAAAATGACGTTTGCAAAATTTCAAAATGATATCTTAAAAACTGAGGGACTAGTTCGTATAGTGTTTTAGCTTCTTGGCCGGTATGACCGACAGTATGCCGGTGCAAGCCTTTTAAATGGCCTCTACGTCTGCATAACGCTTTCCTTTCATTGGCAAATGCATTTTTCCGAAAAGGAAGAAGTCGCATGGTGCCATATCAGGTGAATACAGGGAGTGGTTAATGGTTAAAATGTGATTTTTGATCAAATAACCGGTCACAAGCGTCGATCGATGAGACGGCGCATTATTGTGCAACAAACGCCAATTTTCATCTTCGCGATATTCGGGCCGAACACGTTGAATACCAATACCAAACGATAAATAATAAAATAAATACCATACCAATACCAAACGATAAATAAATGCGATAAATCGATGTTTTAAAGATGTTCAATTCTATTTCCATTAATTTCAATGATGATTTCGGCTGATTTTTGATGAATTCACGCACAGTTTCGATGGAATTTCCAGTGATCACGGATTTTGATTGGCCCACATGTTGATGGTCATTTATGTCCTCACGACCACTTTGAAAACGTTAAACCACTCGTGCACTCAGCTACGGGATAGGCAATCAGCGCCATAAACTTTTTTCATCAATTAAAATGTTTCGGTAAAAGTTTTACCAATTTTAAAACAAAATTTAGTTTTGGCTCTTTGTTCGAAGCTCATTTTCGCACCGATAATACAAACATACTGACACTTAAAACGCAATAACTTCACTTCCAATCAAAGAAATGCCATGAAATTCCCACTGGAAAATTGATAAAGATAGCAGATTCTACCACACCAGTCGACATATAGTTGGCGCCACCAGGGGCGCTAGATTCAAAAAGTCCTGTTTACTTTGGAATCCACCTTGTAGAATGCATTGAAGGACGAAATGGTAACGATAACACATGGTTAGATACTTATTGCTTGACTTCTGATATACTACATTGTGACAAAAGTACCCGGAAATTGTAAATAAAACGCGAAATATATAATTATTCATCAACGATTTTTCCAGTCTTCCACAATTCCGGCCGTTATTAATGGATGTTCTCACGCAAACGCCTGTCCCTCCGGAACCAATTCATGATGCAAAAAAACAATGAATATCGAAAAAAGAAATCATCATCGCCTAGATTTTTGAGCGGCTTTGGCGTGGTTTTTTTTTTCGGCTCGTTTTCTCTCCTCCATTCCGATGATTATTGACTTGTCAAAATCATAAACCCATGTCTCATCAGCAGTTATAACGCTCTCCATGAATGTGGAATCGGAATTTGCACGATCATCAATGATCAAAAAGATCTGTTTACGGTAGTCTTTTTGAAAAAAATTCAGCTTTACTGGGACGAGTCGAGCAAGAACGCGTTTCATACCCAATATATCTTCTACCATCATTCGAACGGAGCTCTCTTACCATCTCTCTAATACTTGCCTGACGATTTTCAAGTAGCATATTTTAATATTTTCATCATTTGAAAATTAATGTTTATGTTAATTTTTTTTCTTACAGTAAAACTCGCTTAAATGCCTCAGCTAAAATTTCAGCTTTTTGAGATATTTTAAGCGCGTTTGGTGCTCAAAAGAGTCCACTTTAGTCCTTCGAAGCAAGTACTAATCCTAAAAGTTTTGGTTATTTAAGCGTCCTCGGTACATAAGCCGGGCGTACTTTAGTGGGTTTCACTGTAGTGGAATTGATACGAAAACGACTGAAAGGTCAAGCTTAAAGCTGTCACCGTATATGGTGCAAAACATTTTAGCCCCTTAATCTTTCAGCCTTCTAATATGAGCTGACTTGGAACATCTTTATAATCTTCAGGCACTGCTTCAATGAAGACTTTTGACGGTTTGCTATTTTGAATTACTTCTAAAAACTTTGAAACTTTGTAGCGCTCTAAGAAAGGGAAGTAGGGTTATGAACTTTTTAGAATTTCTATTGTTTTTTCTTTTATCTTCTCAAGATTGACTGGATATTAATTCGAAATTGGAAAATAAATTTATGTTGGAATATGAATCAAGATTTTATACTAATGCTATTAATTTCTAAAAGTACAAAGGAGTGAAGAAGTGAGGAGTTTACAAGAGTACTTTTCGAATCGAATAATTACTATTGAGAAAGTAAAAACCCCGCATATTCTATCACCGTGGAAGTTCACAATAGAGGTCAAATATTTCGAATGCATCTTAAATCATCCCCTCCTTCCATTCATGACGTCACGCACCAATGTTTTTGTGTTAAACGCACTCCAAAATCGGCCCGAAATTATCGTAATCTATACTTTAATAATTTTGTGCTGTAATTACTCTAGTCGTTCAATTCTATATAAATTTCTCTTACATAAAGGCCATCCTTAGACTTTTTAATAAGATTTATCTGAAGACCTGCATTACTAAAACAGAAGCCATTTCCACGAAGTTTGTAACACCCGGAAACCAACGTCGGAAACCCCTGGAAGGATATGTATATAAACGAACAGCGTGACGAGTTGAGTCGATTTAGCCTAGGTTTACACTCCCTTTCTTTCGAAGATGCTGCTCGGTGTTCGAAATCGCCGACACCGCACAACTATAGCATATTTAAGTCCTTGTATGGAAACCCTTTTTAATTATCGATATATCTTCACGACATTTGGCTTTGATTGTTAACTAAGGCATTGGTGTAAAATCTACGAATAAATCTGAATCACTATAGCATATATCTGTCATACAAACTGAATAATAGAAAAAATTAAGTGCTTGTATGGAAAACTTTTACAATTGTTGAGATATCTTCACAAATTTTAGCAAGAGTTGCTAACCAAGTCAACGACTGACAGACCTACATATATATCTGTGATGGGTATCAAAGCTGCTTGCTTTTCTGTTATGCTTTTGAAAGATTTTCTAGTTATCATGACATGACAGATTTTATATGGATTTAATAAAATAATTTTTTTTTTTTGGAAAAATTTAGAAGTAGCTTGAGATCGTAAGCCAAGTGCGGGTCTTCTTCGAAAATATAAAATTAGAAATATTTATGCGTAATGTTGTAAAACGAAAAATAGCAATAATAACAAACTAGTTTTTCTACAGTGAATTAAAAATATTAATAATTTACAGTTATAAATGCACACACCTACGGCGCATAGTCAAAATACAAAGAAACAGTCATATATCAAGCCACATTTAATATGAGCACATAAACAATTTGTAAGAAGACACACGCGCGCAATTTCCAACTAAAAGCCAGCACTTAAACGCTTCCACATAAATAACTAATACTGTTGCTGTTTAAAGTGCAAGCCAAGCGCCGCGATAGCGAACTGATATACTGAAGCTGCAGGTGCAAAAATTAAAACAAAAACAAAAACAAAAACGTAAAGCGCAAATATAATCAGCAACGAATCTCGCACCTTACCGGACGCGGCCAACAACGAACACACAATTTTCGTTGTTATTGGAGGTCTTTTTTTTTGTACAACTGTTGTTGCTGCGAATTTCACGCATGAATCTTGCGCGCATCGCTTGCTGCCCATGCGCTGTGCGTGAATTCTAACAACTTCCAATTTTACCAGCAATATTTGCAACAACAACAACAACAACGCCAACGACCAGCGAACAACAAGCAACATTTCCTTGTGCGCGCAATCAACGCAACAACAGTGGGCCAGCCACTCCAATTAGCGTCCGAATGCCCAGCTTAACGCCGCCATTCGACACCCAAACGCCAAACTGTGAAATCCGAAGCGTTTAGCAATTTCACATTCGCCGGGAAATGCGATCAACACACGAGTACTATATGCTCAAAGTAATAGTAATAGAAAAATCATAATAGAAAAATCATAAGCGCATTCAAATATATTCCATTTTACATAAGAAACTAATTTAAAATTTGTTTAAAAAGTGCCCATGAATTGAGTGAGCGCGGAGTGCGTCAGTGCCGTGGTTGTTGTGGTACTTATGTGTAGTGATACGATGCGATTGCCAGACGCACACACAAAAACGCTGCGAAGAAATGTGGAAAAATCGTAACAAGCTCTTAATATTTCTGCTTTGGATCATGGAAATAAGGTGAGTGACATTGAAAGTAGGCATTTGACTATATATATATATATATATATATATATATATACATATATACATATGTATGTATGTGTGTACTTAGCACACCAGCTGTTATGCGTGCGTGCTTGAAGTCAAGATTTGAGCGACCACGGAGTAGTACACCAAGGTTATTAGCTCATTGGCTCGGTACGCGCGAAAACTGAAGTTGCACTTGTGCAATTCTAGATTTAAGCTGATTAATTGAGCAAAGGTATTGCTAACACTAAATTGAGTGCTTGATTATCGACTTTTCGGCAAGAATGCTGTGCTCTGCTGAAATCTGTTACAAGGACATTCTGTGTCATAAAATGTATACTTATGGGAATTAAGTCTTCAAATCGCCACTTAGCCGCTCATTAAGCCCGAGCTCTGCTCTCTTGTCCAAATATTTGCACGAGAAGGCGAAGGTATACCGTTAAAATCAATGCCAGCTAATTTGCAGATACCATATTAAAGTGGCATAATCGTTGCTACTCAACTTAGACCAGTTATACCAGTACCCACGTTTTAGCAAAACGAACACGCACATCACTTGCTGCGAAATATTTAATTCAATATCATTTACAGCACTGAATTTTTGTGTGGACAATCAAATATTAAAGTTGACAATTTCATTCTTCTTCTTTATTGGCGTGAGCGGTTCACGCGGTTATAACCCAGATTACAACAGCGCGCCAGTCGTTCTTTCTTTTCCCTGTTTGGCGCTAATTGGAGATTCTATGTGTAACCAGGCCCTTATCCACCTGATTACTTCAACGGAGTGGAGGTCTTCCTCTTCCTCTGAGTGCTCTGCGGGTATTGCGTCGAGTTCTTCTTATTCATCGTATATCTCGTACAGCTCCTCATTCCATCGACTGCCGTATTCACCGTTGCCAATGCGCACGAAAACTTGTAACGTCGACTCATCAGAAGTTGTCATCACCCATGCCTCTGCTCCATATAGCAGGACGGGAATAATGAGTGACTTACAGAGTTTGGTCTTTCATCGTCGGGAGAGCACTTTATTTTTCAATTGCTTTCTCAGTCCGAAGTAGAACCTGTTGGCAAGAGTTATTCTGCGTTGGATTTCGGAGCTGACGTTGTTGTTGGTGTTAACACAGGTTCCATGATAGAGAAAATTATCTACGATTTTGAAGTTATGACTGTCCACAGTGACGTGGGAGCCAAGTCGCGAGTGCGACGACTGTTTGTTTGAGGACAGGACCAGTTTCGTCTTGGTGGCTGGCATTAAGATAGCAGTATATGTACTGTTCCGAAGTGCAGCTTCCTTCAGAAAGCTGTGTATTCATTTTGGTAGCCGAGCGGCTATACTGACTTTGAGCTTGCTGTCTGTGCGCTCAAAACTAGTCAAGGAGTGCTTAAAACCGCGCTTTCAATAACAACAAGCTACTCCCATATTAGACTTGTATGCGTTCCCGGTCACAGCAGAGTCCCCAATAACCTAATACCCCAATTTTATCCGATTGAAACTGGAACTTGTACGGCGCGAGATGCTTCTGGTCCAGAGTGAGGTTTTAGTTGTTCTGACTGGCCACTGTCCAATGGGTTCACACGCGTGGCAAAATTTTTTGTGGGAGTTGTTTGGTGAAAGACGAGGTGGAATCATATTATCACTTTCTTTTCTATTGTACTGCTTTTGCCAGACTGAGTAATAAATTTTTCGTTTGGTGAACCTATCAGCGTGGCTGGGATTGATATTACCTGCCTTAACAGATTTATGGTGAGTTCAAGATCGTCGATCAATGAGGATCTGTTGATCCACGTATAGAACTTTATGGGTAACTAAAATGACAGACATCTGTATATGTGAGATCCATTGATTACGAATCCTATGGTCCAAGCGAACCTATCTTTGCGACTCGCATACAGCAAAATATTTATTCTTAGTTAATCTTTGATTCACCTTAGTTTTATTTGTGAAAAGTGTTGGCTGTGGTTGTTCGAGATTAAAACGAAATATTTCTTCGTATTTTTCGAGAGGTTCAAAATAGGACTTCTATTGCAATTCCTAACACTGTGTTAGGGAAATTTATCTGAGCTAGCAGCTCTAGTAGCGAGAAGGTAAAAATTGCTGTCAGACCGTCTGACTGACTGTCCACGCAAATGGCTGCTTCTGTATTTTCCCGAAGTGGTTCGTAAAACCTTTTTTTCTGTTTTCTAAGCTGCTTGCGCAGCTCTGTAGATGAAAAATGAGACAGATGTGGGACTCCAGCCGTTTTTAATTTTAAAGAAATATCACTTTCTTAAGAAACACAAATCTTTTAAGATAGTAAAAATAACTGTATTTTGGTCTGGTCTCATTTTTGGCTTATAAAACTATGTCTCCGGCACGATGCTAATGAGGTGATTTAATGGCGCTAATTTATTCGTAATGTTTAAAATTAAAACTCAAATAAATATGAAGTTGACAGCAAGCACTAATTTGCATACTAAATAACAGTACATCGCATGCGTTGTCGTCAAAATCAATTAAGTTTGATTTATTACATTTTTAGCAAATCATCAGCTCGTAAGCCAATTTGTGTTCGGCAACATGTTTATGAGCCCATGAATTTCCATAATATTTGTTAACACAAAATGAAAAATTAACAAACGAAAAGCAAAAAAACTAACATAACTAAATATAACTAAAACAAAAAATGTGCATTTTTAACGCCCAAACACCGAAAACCGATTCGGCGGCCGGAGCTCGAACCCGGCGCGATTGTCGTTTGTTGGTTTGTCAATGGCGTTGCCGCAATCACGTCCACCCCCGCTGTCGCGCCATTCACATCACTCACTTGCTGCCTAGACGCTGTGTCTGTACATCCGACATTAGACAAGCCTCAGCGACTCGTGCACCGAAATGTTGAGCGTATAAAAATGAAACATCGAAAAAGGTAAAACCTCATTAAAATATCCAATTAAGCTGGCCAACAAGCAATAATTTAAGTAAATTTCTATTTCCAACGAAAAATCAATTTTCCACCATTACCACATCAAAAACCTGCCATTCATCCATCGCTCCATCGCAACAACCGACCGACCGGCCGACTGCCGTTCAGCAGCCGACAAGGCAGCCTCTCAGCCTACAATTCTGCCAACGAAGCCGCGCTTGTCGTACAGCCGAAAAGGTAAACAAACGCGCGGCGGCAAGGGCTTGAATTTTTCTAGTATTGATGCCTCTGCGAGCTTCGGATAGTTGGACGGACCTGCAGTCATCCATCATATTGTTTGCGTGTTTGTTTGCGTCGCGCGTCAGTTTGTACGCCTGTCAGCTTGTCGATTTAGCTATTCATCTGTTCATTGCATTTGTCGCGTGAGTGCCTGCATGCCCACCGACGATCTGGCGTGCTGACGGCCGGTGAATGGCAGTTTACCAGCGCTTCGACGAGGCACAAGCTCTACGTGTGTACCTTTCATTGAACTACACACGCTTACAATCCTTCCAGCAGGCATTCCACTATCTAATTGCCCGCCAAAGCCATTCAATACGGCAATTGAAATAAAAGTGCTCCGCATCTGCATGACAATTCAACAATAAGCCATTATGTCAATTAGATCGATGGGTGAGAACTGAAGAGCGGAATAGGCGTAGTTCGGCGGAAATAATTGAAAAGCTTAACATTTAAAACACCAGCTAGGAAAAACTATTCCAAAGTGTGCCTGGGTCTGTAAGAAAATTATTGCCATGATTAATCTCAATTTATAAACGATTGAGACTTCCAGTCAATCAGTTATGCCAAGAAATCTTTCGTGACCCGTTTAGCATGCCTGGGTTAAAACAAAAAGTTACTAATAACAATCGCAATCGAAAAGTAGGTCCCTGTATTTATCAGATGAATTTCAGCTAGTCCTTTAGCGAAGGTGCAACCGCCAATTATTGTGTTTAAAAAAATGTTTTTTCTCTGATAAAAAGTGTACGAGCGACAGAAGGCCAGGAGAGTCATTAGCAGTCTTTAAGAAATTTGGCAGCTTTAGATCTCCACCAAACAATTTTATCAAAAGTTAGCAATAAGGTTCTCACATAGGTATACACTTGTCCCCTAGGCAACATTAGCCAGTTTTGAAAGTGACAAGTGATTAATGTGTGTTTGATTTTACTCTCCGTTTACTGCTACCTGTCGTCTCTCTAATTTGTTTTAATTTGCAAATGCATTCATTCAGTTTTTCAAGTTCATACTTCTCATATTACTTTAAATGCACTTGACCTTGAAGTCGTAAGAGAGACACTTAATCTTATTAGTGTTTTCCACTTCAAAAAGGTTTTCTCAACACTGCTTATACAAGTATTCAGTGCGCAGTAGTATTTTCCATATAATGAAAATCCGTAACCAAATGCAAGATTGCGAAGCAGATATGGCCAAAATATGACAAAGCAAGAACTAAGAACTTATTAAATAGCTCTGGGAAAATATATATAGACTTATAGCTACTATAACGAATCATTAGCCATTTGAAGAACAGGCGTTACAAGAACAGGTTATTGTGGCAGATGTAAACTTGAGCGGACTAAGGAAATAGTTCTACACTTCTTTTGTGAGTGCCCAACTCTTTCACAAACCCGACATAAAACTGCTTAAATCCATCATGGACCAAAACTTGAATGTCTATGCAAAAATTGGAAAGCTTTAGGAATAGTATGTCGCTTCTCCCGCTAATTGAGTTCGAAGGAGAGGACTTTACTTCTCAATTGCTTGCGTTAAATTTCGAGCCAAGCCGCGAGTGCGACGACTGTTTGTTTGATGACAGAAGATATTTCGGCTTGTCTCGTTCACTACCCCCATTTGCTTCGCTTCCTTATCCAGTCTGTAGAAAGCAGAACTAACGCCGCGGTTGTTGAGGCCAATATTATCAATATCATAGGCGTACGCCGGCAGCTGCACACTCTTATAGAAGATTTACATTCTCTATTCAGGTCTTTAACTCGAAACCAGGAGTAGATTGAAAAATGAAATTCAAATGGTCGATAGGGAGTCGCTTTGTCTGAAACCTCTTTTGGTATCGAAAGGCTGGGAGATCTATTTTCCGATACTGATGCAGCTTTTGGTATTGCTTAACGTCAGTTTACAAAGCCGTATTAGTATTGTGGAAATACAAAATTCAGACATAGCGATTCCCTTTTAGACGGCTTGGCGTATGGTGAATATCTGGTCAGTTGTTGATGTTCCAGGACTGACAGAACTTGTTAACAGTGGGCTTTCATTTTACTAGATTACGCAATAGCATTTGAAGCCCAGCTTTTCTAAGTCTTTTGCTACCCTAGGTGCAACTTTCGTGCAAAATTTATTCAAATGGTCGCTATCTACTAATGCGATTAAGGTCTGTAATTGCAATGTTAGACTTAAGACCATAATAAGAATTTCTCCGTTGCAGGGTCACAATATTTAAAAGATAATTAAGATTCCCTCCAATAGAATATATGCCTAAAATATGAGCGGAATTAAAAAAAGTAAAGACTTTCATTGAATAAACTATTTAAATTTCGAAAACATATTGAATATTACGAAAAAATATTTTGTAAATATTTTAAAGTTTTCTTTGAAACAATTTGAATACACAGCCAGTGACTTTTAGTGTCCAGTATTTCATAAACAACGCATATACGTAGGTTGCTATATATATTTCTGGCCTAATAATGTAAATAGGCATATTTATCAACGAAAATGTTTTTTTTTTTTCGATTCCTGTTTTGTTTCGGGCTCATACGTCTTTTCAAGCACCGCGATCGTATTTTCAGCATTTCTTTACACCAATCCACACGAGCCTTTATATGTCAAATTGTGCAAGGATCCCGAGAACAAACCTTTTTTTATGAGCAATATCGAATGTATGCTGGTGGGAGAAATGCATAGGCATGGCTCTATCTGAAGGTATGGTACATGACGATCTTGCATTATTGTTTTTGGACGACCTTCACGGAATTCGTCTTTGAGCGAGCGTCGGCCACGATTGAATTCGTTGTACCACATAGGATGCTATAGGATGGTGCTTCATAGCCATACAAAGGTTTTAGTTCATCGATGCACTCTTGTCGTGATAATCCAAAGTTAATTCCATTTTTTTGATGAATTTTTTTAATTTGTAAATAAAACGATTCACGATTAAATGACAAAACGTTCTGAGTGATGTTATGCTAAAAAATGTCAAACTTACCAATGGAAATGTCAGATTGCACCTGGCACACTTAGTGTTGCCCTATAAATATATAGGCCCTATAACATTTGGCTGCAAGTGAAGTTAAAACGAATGCAAAACTGCTTTGTGGAAAAGACTTGGCTACATTGGTGTAATTACCACACTTGCCTGAACTCCTTGCGCTGAGAATTCAGCACACAAGGCTGACACACGGCTAAGATCAGACGCAAGGGCACAGACATAGCGATCAAGATCACTGGCGACAGCGGTCACGACAGCAGCCGCGATGACGCGCGAAGGCGACAGCGCCAGCTACGACTGATGGCGTTGAACGTTGAAATCGTTGGTGATGATGGAAATGCTAAATGGCTATATCTTAAATGGGGAGCAAGTTGCCTTTTAAGCAGCAAAATATGTATTTATGAAAAACTCTTTGTTTTCTCTTTAAGCAAGACTTTAGGTTGAAGATGCATAAGGAATGAAGACTATACATATATTGCAGGAACATAGAATTACTAGAAAAGCGCCAGCAAAAAGTCTGTAATGCTTGTAACAATAGCAACAAAACGAGGCCAATTTGGCCGTAGCGGCTGAGGTAAAAGGAACGGTTCTACCAGAGTCAGTGGGTAGCACTAACTAGACAACGTGCTGTTTTAAAAATAGCGCAGACAGAGAAAGGCCCTCAATCGGTGTTATTTTACTTCTTTATGCCTTTTATCAATTCGCCGCTCCACTATACAGCCTACCCGCTAGATGCGGTACACGGCAGTTGGCGTCTTGTCGTGTCCAAATGTCGGCGAATGTCGTCCAACTGTTCGTCAACTCGTCAGGCAGCCGTCCAACCAGTCACTTGGACATTTAAGGCATTTGGCAGCCGGAGCAACAGCCGAAAAGGCTGCATGGAATGCAGGGCAACTGTTCGAGGTTCGGTGCCTTTAAGCTGTGGCACAAACAGCCTTTACTTGCTGCCCAACAATGGACGCATGCGCTGTTTGTTGTTGCAGTTTATTCGCTTTATTATTGTTGTTGCTATCAGGAAATGTCTTCGTTGGATGCACAATTCATCTTTCTTTTCTGCTCCGTTGCTCCGGTCGCACTAACAATGCTCGTAAAATTGCTATGCCACGTACAATAAAACAACAACAATAACAATACATTAATAATACATAGTTGTAACAACTGCAAATCAGCAATATTGGCAACTCGGCGCAGCTGCAGTCGCATGTACTGTGCAATTTCGCTCAGCCAGTCGCTCGGCGATCGCATGCAATCGCTTGATATCGAGGCGAATCGAAAGCTCATTGCTAGTGGCTGCGGCTGTGGCTGGTGCTATGAATGGGCGGGTAATGAGAATGAGGAGCAGCAGCGTTGCAGCTTCCACGGTGGTGCATGTCCACGGCTGAGATATGCCAATAATGAGCTCCTAAGAAACTATTTATGTATCTTTGCTTTGTGGTTTTGTTGCTTACGAAGCTGTCGTTCGTTAGTTACGTACTTTTACTCGTTAAGCAAATATCCGCAATACAATGTGGACGCAACCTTCCGTAAGAGAGTTGAGGCAACAAATTGAATGTTACTGAATTGGTCACAAAAATATGGTCAGCAATAATGTTAGTTTTGGTCTCGTGAGGATAAACTCTCCCAGTTTTATCGAATATGAAACTTTTTCGTTATAATAAGGGTACTTTTAGTACTCTCTCATGATGAAAATTGAATATGGTAAAAAATTTTCAAAACAGTTTTACTGAAACCTGAAAACTGTCTTTCTATAGTGGTTGAGATATTGGGTGGAACCAGAGCGAAGAAGCTCTTAAAAACAACAAAATTTATGTTCTTATAGCGTTAAAAAAAGATCGTAGCCCTTATTGTAAAGATAAATGGATAACAAATCGTCAATTTCTTATTAAGTTATTTTTTGGTAGGAAATGTAGAAACCCGCGATACGAGATAAAATGCGAATATGTCTCCTTAATAAATATCTTATTAAAACCAGCAAAGGCAGTCTCACCGAAATTGATGTTCGAACTGGACACTGTCCAATAGGTTCATCCGCGGGACACACTTTGCCTAACCTGTATGGTCACTTTCTTCTAATTAGCCCTGGTTTTGCTAGACTGAGATTGAAATTTCGGCGAACCTAGCGAAGTGGCTGGAATGGATATTAACTGCTTTAACAAATTTTTGATAAGTTCTAATCGCTAGGTCAAACGTAATTCACTTTTAGGAGCTTATGGGTAACGCAAAGACAAACATCTATCCAAGTGATATCCATCGATTAGGATCAGCCCCACGACCTAACCTAACCTATCTTATGAAAATGTGAACAAAAGTATTCAAATTCTTTAGTCCGGGGCCGAAGTACAATTCATAGTCGACTCTTTCAAACGTATAAAATAATTTAGGACGTTGAAACAATTCCCATGAACAGAGGCACTCAGGTACGATCCAACAAGTTTTTATGTCTCGAACTCGAGCATTGCTTTCAAATGGAAGGATATCGAAAGACGATAATAATATCAGCAACTTATTGGTCAAGCCTGAGCAAATGAAAATTATATAACAATTCGCTTTAAAAAGAATTCAAGACTTTATTTTAACTCAGCTTCGGTCGAAGCGGAACCCGGACAACTATCCGTTTAGTACTAAACAGAGTAATATACAATTTTGGTCTGCAGGTTTCGCCGCCACTTTTACTTTTTGAACGTCCACGTTTTCAAAATAACCCAGAAGGACTTTGTAGTGTGTTGTAAGTACCGTATATCCAAAAGTACATACATATGTTGTTAGGAAGTGCAATTGGCGTGGGAAAGTTTCACTTAACACATGCGATGTTATTTGGAAACGCATACTTACTATGTACTTATGCATTTATCTAGTGTTGGAGTAATATTAGGGTGGGTACAAATATTTATTTTTTATTCCCTGGCAAAGGGAAACAAGGCTACAACCCATTTTGCGTGATGGCCAGAAGTATCTTGGGAAACAGTGCAGCTGTGGAGAGTGTCGGCAGGAACAAGCGACTTCACGTCTACTGCGCACCAGGTCACAAGGCATCGAGGGTAATGAAATAGTGGACGAGAATGCCAAGGGTTTCTACCTGGTAGCAAAATTGCAATAGTTATAAGTAAAGCGGTAGATCAGAAATAGACAAAGCTCCTACTGGCACTCGAAAAGCCACAGTTAAGGCACCCATCTGTAGAAATGGGTTGACAGATCGACTAGACGGCAGGGAATGTCAAGAGCAGGAAATCAGGGAGCATCTACAGTGCAGTTATCCCGCATTGACAAGGCAAGATTCCAGCTTTTGGTGAGTCCCATAGTATGTGACTCTGGAAGAGGTATCGTTAGTTGAAATTTGCATCAAGCGCAGGCATCTTAAAGAATGACTACTACGTAACGGCACATTATTTGGTATCGCAAAGAACAAAAGCTGGGCTATGCGTGTCTCTTCAGCCTACCAAACTAACCTAATTCGTAAACTCTTTTGAATGCGCCTCGACCTCGAAAAGCTTTCCTAGCATATTGCAGAAACGAAAGGGTTGTTAGAAAATTTAGAAACCGAAGAATATTTTGGTTAAACCAAAAAGGAATAGCCCAAGATATCGCCATAAAATCAACCAGATGTTGTTAATAACACGGAAGAGGGCCGCTGACTAAGTAAAAGTCAAAATTTTGTAGAGAAGATCTTTCATAGAAGATCGATGTTGCGATATTTTCCATGAAGATGGCGAGCGTAAACTCAGTTCATGTTTGGACCTAAACAGTCAAATTTTTAGGCGCCTAATTGTGGATTGATTTTGATTTCAATACAGTTTTTGAAAAAAGGGATTAGAAAACTGAACTGAATTGGAAAAGAGTAGGAGATCGATGAAAATTCCGCCCGTGCCCGAACTCTTAGAGTGGTCCGGTATCGTCCAACAATATTTTACAGATTTTTTCGCTAACAATTTACTATAATCATCCACTAGACCCTGTTTTCTCACCGCGTCACTGTGGAAAAAATATAGCGCTGTCACCGTATTCTCAAAGAATGCCAATTCTGAGAATAAAGCTCTACTTGAAACTATATAAGGGTACGGTAATTAATTATTGCTCTATAGAATGAAAATATAGAGCCAACTTCCCATTAAAGTAATTTTCATAAGTTTCTGTCCCACCTTAGTTGCAGTGCGCCTTTATGTACGGCCACTAAGCGAGTACTGGGAAAAGCTTCAATCATTCCAAAGTCGTAAACAATAATTCAGCAGCACCGCCGTGGTCGGACTAAATGCCTCATTTCGGGCTTTTAGTGTGCGGCCTACAATTTATCTGATGCGCATAAATGAGTGATTCCTTCAAAATGCACGAACAGAAATGCATAAAAACCAATTTACACCGAGCTGGAGTATTTCTGTTATGTGGCTTTTGCTGTTGCTTTTGTTATTGTTGTTGCTGTTGCAACCGAAATCGGTAAGTTATGCGCATATTTACTCGTACTAACCTTAAACAGACGCTGGCAACGAGCAAAAAGTGGCAGCTTGGAGCTAAGCGCATTTGAAGATACCAGCCTTTTCAGAGACACTCACACACACATACATATTTACTCACACTGTACTCCGTTGCAGCATTCCTCGAAAGTTCACACAGCACAAACTTATACGTTTTTGTATGCATGACTGTAAGTGTTCCCATCGCGCCTTTCTTGTTGGAGTTTTCCTTTCGGGGCAGCTTCACTTTTCCATTGGGAGTTCGTGGTCTCGTCTTTTGTTCAGCTATTTCTGTGCAATATGACCATTTAATCGCGAACAAGCCGCTGGAGCAAACACGAAGAAATGAAGCAATGAACAACATCGCTACAGCTGTTGCTGCCACAACTGCCACAATTGTTGGCTGCAAGGCGGTAATGCGCTGGTTAGGTTATTATTATTGTTGTTGTTGTAAACTGTATTTTTGTTGCCAACCATTTGCCGATTTGTAGTCAGTGATATTTATCACACCGCTGGTTGCTGCGCATGCGCCTTCTGCGGCCGCTGTGGCATGTTGTCGTTGCCGTCATTGTTGCAACAACAGAAAAGGCATGTAATTCAAATGAAAATGCTTGTACTCACAACTCAAAGCCGATCAGTGCAGCGCAGCACAGGAATCGGCGTCGTCGTCGTCGTCGTCGTCGATAACAAATAGCCGTAAAAACGATTGGTACACTAATGTTTTGTAAGGCGCAGCGATCGATGCGCCGAATTCCAACAGTCGGACGCGAGCTGCGAGCGTTATTGCAATTATAAAGCAAACAAAAGTGTAAACGCCAAACAAACAGGCAACAAACAAGCGTAATAATGGATTTTAGAAGTTAAACATTTTTAGTGGAATGATAAAGTGCTGCAACGGATTTTATCATTGCCATGGACTTCCTTCTTTTCGCCGCCGACGGAATGCACTGCGCGAAAAGGCAGACCAATTAAGTAGTTTTGAAACATTTCTATACCCATTTGACAGCTTAAAAATGTCCTGGTTCTAAAATTTCAACCAAGTCTTCTATTGCAGAACAGAAAACACATATGAATATATGAATTCATAATTTTGTATCACACACAGAGCTTAGGATAACCCCGATATGATAAAAAAATAAATGAAGAGATCACTTCTGCGAAATTACACTAATAAAGCTCTCCTCACCTAAGACCATTCCTCTAAATGCGAGGCAATATAAAAATAAAAAAAGCACAGACAAGTTGTTATAAAGTTAAGAGGAATTCACGGCTTCTCCATTTAGGCCAAAGCCATGAATGGGAGCCTTGAGAACTACTCTTACTAGGTAACAACCCTAAACTGAACAAAACTTTAACTTAAACAGACAACTAATCTCAAAATTCGTATTCAAGGGAATATAAACAAAGTTGTTGTAGATATATTTCTTTAAAAAGACAAAGCGCTTTGAGCCTATTTTGTTGAGACGGCTAATGTCTCCATGTTCGCCGAAGGTAAGACTGCCTAGCTCTCTTGCGACGGCTGCCTGCTTTCGGAGTGAATACATACCTCTTTGAAAGAGGCTGCGATTATTAGCAGTACGTTTGCGGTGATTTTAATAGCAGCCACTTCTGCCTGAAAACCAATAAAGTGGTCTGTGGGACGTAAAGCTAAGACTGATAGAGATATCCTTACAAAAAATTCCCATCCAACTAACATTATTCAACTTATAACCAATTACTGAATCAAGGGTGATTTAACTTGTCACGAAAGCAGTGCGACATAGTATGCAATGTGTTTCATAACGTACATATGTTTTCCGAATCTTTGGATCCGGAGTTTGAAACTTAATAATTTTATATACTATGTAACATACTATACAACAAGCAGGAAAGGAAAAATATTTTAGAAGCATGTCGTCCTCTTTTGGTTATATGAGGGCAATTTTTGTTGGATGTATTTCCCACTACATTAGAGTCTATATAGTTCTTATATTTAGCTTTTACTTTTTAGAAAAAAAAAATAATTACGACACATTATAACCATTATAATTATTACTGTTATTATCGGACATATGTATCTTCATATATACAGGTAGACACTACCTACGCGGTTATAGCCGAGTTTACAACAGCGTGCTAGTTGTTAGTCCTATTCGCTGATTGGCGTCGTTTTGGATATTCCAAATGTAGTCAATGTCGTTATACTATTGTGCCGATAAAATAAGGTGACATTGTATTTATTTTGAAAATTCTTTATTTATTCTTCCAAATCAATTTCATCCTCTTCAAAGTAATCCCCTCCCGATGCAATGCACTTATGCCAACGGATTTTCCAATCTTCGAAACACTGGTTGTAGTCACTTTCCGGGATGGCCTTCAGTTCCGTCTTCGCTGCGGCTTGAATCTCCTCTATCGTATAGAAACGGTGTCCGCGGAGCGGTCTTTTGAGCTTGGTGAACAGCCAGAAGTCGCACGGCGCCAGATCAGGTGAATACGGTGGTTGCGGAACGATATGGGTTGAGTTTTTGGCGAAATGATCACGAATTACGAGGGCAGTATGGGATGGTGCATTATCGTGGTGTAAAAATCAAAAATTGTCTTTCCACAATTCCGGCCTTTTTAGGGGGATAGCGTTACGCAAACGACGAATAACGTTCAAATAATATTCCTTGTTGACTGTTTGACCGGTTGAAAGGAATTCATAATGCACAACACCACGATAATCGTAGAAAACAGTCAACAGAAGTATATCTCATACAGCTCATTGTTCCACTAAAAGCGATACTCGCCGTGGCCAACGCGCAAAGCACCATAAATCTTTCGCAGAACTATTCTCTCGAAAACTCGTAACGCCGACTCATCAGATGTTGCCGTCGTCCTTAAATCAGGAAAATATTAGTAAGAAGAGGTGCCAACCACTTAAAAGTTAACATTAATTAAAGCATCGGTTTTACTACAAATACCGCAAACAGAGAGAGGGGTTAAGATTAAAAAAGTTTTAAAACAAAATTTCCTCCTTTTTGAAAATATAAGGTTCCTGGAAATTAGTTTTACCTTCTACTTAAGTCTGGATATGTTTACTCACCAAATAAATTGGTGAATTGGTTAAAAGTCCTTAATCTTAACTGTACCATATCCCTGTGTTTCCATTGATCCAGCAACGTACACCTCGTTTTTCTTCACAATACTTGAATTACGCCTCACTTTCGAGAGTGTACTCCATTTCCCATTCGAAATCTTTCACTCGTCGTTTGTTTTGCAGCGGCAGCTGAATGCGAGATAAAAGTATCTAATAAAAACATAGATTTAAGGCATAAACACCGCGCATACTTTCCATGATCCATAAAGATACAACGCGCGCGCGCACACACACACAAACACATGCAGCTGCGCCACTTTGTTGTGCTTTGTTACTTAAATATACGGATTTTTATGTTGGCATGTCCGCTATTAGACAACAAGACAGGCGCGATCGGCGCAGTCAGTTCGGCTTCCATGTGCGGCTGCGCTAGTTAGTAATTACCGACCAATGCGACCGGCATCGGGATACACCCCACAACAGCAGGCGATCGCCGCTCATTGAGCCATAACAGAAACCCAAACGCTTGCGTGCCGTTCATGAGCGCAATTGTTCGTGGTGGTGGTTAGTTGATTGTTGTTGTTGTGGTCGGTAGTGGTCTTAAGCGCGGACTCGCCGTGCTTTCGTTTACGCGCGCCAATTGACGTTGCGGTGGGCCGGACGCTGCAATGCTGCGCGCATTCTTCCACGGCTTCGAGTCCCCAGCTTCACCCGGCTACATACTCATATGTGTGTGTGTACATACGTGTGTGTGGAGATTGGCGGTAATTGCTGGTCGTGGGATTTTTACCTGCTATTATTGGCACATGCTCCGTGCGCGTATACGACTGTAATAGGCCGTCGTTGTTGTTGTTGTCCTTGGTGAGCGTTGTGCAGTTGTAATGTGCTGCAGAATTATGTGATTGTGTTCGGTGTTGTTGTTGATGACTGTTACACGCATTAAAATTATATTTGAAGACTGCAACACACCGTTAATGACATGCTCATATGTACATAGATGATATGGCATCCCCCTTCAGAGTGCACTGGCCCGTGAAGGAGAACGCGCGAAAACGCGCCTGCGCACTTCAATTTGCCAGATAATAGTCATATTTTTTACGGATATTAGCCACTCTACTTGAACGTTAAGATTTCTAGCTTGTTTTCAACGGCCGCTGCTTGCCACTTAATGTGCGCGCAGGCACGCGTACTGTCAGCAAGTTGACGGGTGGTTTGCGCGGACGGACGGCGGCTGCGCTGCCAAGCCGCGAGTGTCGTGCTTAATTGGTATATGAAACAGTCGTCAGCGGCGATCGCGTAAATTACGTGAGCCTCTCTTAATCCATATTTAATGATCGCTACTCGCTGAACGCCTCAATTCCAGCAACAGCTGGCACTCGGGCAGACGGGCAGACGGCGCAATGTCATTTACATATGACTTAATTTAATGCTTGTAAACGCGTTATGATCACGGCAATTAAATTGTTGAAATTCTGGTTTCGATGTCCATTCAATCAGCGCCGTGAAATTTGAAGTGCCCTTTGGGGTTATGTGAGCTTTTGATGCGTCTGCGCTAAGTGCTTTATTTGTTTGCCTAATGGCCTCATTGAGTTGAATAAGTACACACATATGTATGTATGTTTATTTGATGTGGGTGAGTTTTTGTGTGTGAATTCTTATGTATGAAATTCGAAGCTTTCAGTTATATTTGATGGAGCGCTTTGTTTATATAAGAGCGTTTACAATAAATTGGGTCCAAATTACCTACATCGCTCATACTTCATATAGATCGATGTGTATACATATGTACATACATGCACGAGATGTACAATGAAATTAACAGTCTATTAAAAAGTTATCTAATTCTCATGAAGTCCGATTTTGGCTTTAAGTAATTTATAACACTTAAAAAGATTACATGGAACTGAATCATAAATTAGATTAATCAATTTCTCCAAGCTCAACCAAATTGAATGACATATAAATGTACAAAATATATATAATCGGTTGTATGGGAGCGCTGTAATTGCCCGAACTAGCTTATTCCGCCAAATAATCAATAGAGTATAAAAATGCATGCCTGCGTTAAATTTCATTCGGATATCTCAAAAACTGAAGAAACGTTTTTTATAATCCCCAAAAGATATATGTACTTTGTCTCAAAAATCGCTGGTTTGAAAAAATTGTATGGCCCATAGCTTCTTAGGCAAAATTGCTCAGTATGAGCCGTTGACCATTTCCTTCAGTTGCGACCGCTTTAATATACTCGTACCTTTGTATATATATTTTAACAAAAACAAATAAAAATTTGCTATGAATAGAATCACAAATATTTACCCTTAAAATACACTTAGCAAGAAAGTCAGTTTTTTACAAAGTGATCAAAGTATAGAAAGCGGTTTGTGCGAACTTAGTAGACGGAGAAGTTCCTTTGAAGTTGAAGTTTTATGGTCTGTCTGAAACTTCATGGTATGTCTTGTGTTTCAAGATCTACATTGTTTCTCTAGGATCCTTTGTTTTAAATAACCCTTGAAGGAGCTGAATGGTCTGGGCAGCCTAACTGAATTTTGTTCCGAGCTGCTCCCGAGCGGGTCAACTCGTCTGCCTTTTCGCTTACTTCTATTCTTATATGACTCGGTACCCAGATAATATCAACCGAATCACCGAATTACCTACTGAGAGTCTAGGTGCATGTATAATCTAAAGCAGTGAGCTTTATTCTTGGCATTGTCGATGGTCTCAGTCACTACTTGGCTATCCTCTAGAAGGTTTATGGACTTCAGAGTAGAAGCGCACATGTCAACTAACACTAAATTGTAGCCATTTAGTTTGATGATACCTTCTGCCTATGGCTTACTACAGAAGAAGTCTTCCTGTTCTTATTTCACGCTTGGATCTGTTGTTGAATTTGTAAAATTCGCCGTTTTAATTGTTGATCACAGAACCATTGATCTATTCTATTTAAAAACGTTGTGCTTAAATCCTCATGGATTTCATGTTCTCATTCGGATTGCCAATTTAGGTCGAGTTCATTAACAAGGTTGAGTCTAATAACATGTCCGCTATGACGTCGCTAAATTTCTTTCCGACGATAATTTTGTTGAAGATTAACTACAGAAATAGTAGCCAGTAGTGCCAAGTTCTGAGACTCCAGTAGATGAGTGTGATTTTTGTCATAACCTTCATAGGGTTGACGATTTGGCGCGTGGCATCGATTTGCAAACAACTTTCGCATTTTCATTTCGATCAATATCATTTTATTAATTTTGGTGTTGGCTGAGTTCGCCGTCTTCGGTCTGTACTGAATTTGACTCATCTTTAACGAATGCTTGCTTCACCTGCGGTAGAACCCGAATAACACTCACGCTTTTTTCTTGTATCAGAGACATTTTCCTTTCATACATTTCTTGCTAAAACATTAAGAAGTTCGCCCCTCAAATTGATATATCTTTCTCAAGCATCAATTGCCCGATAAGAGTGAAATTTGTATCTTTTGTGTGCTAGGAACAAATGAACCAAATTCTCACTCTCAAAGAAACAACTCGATGCTTTAGCCATTTGGTAAATGCAAAGTCAACCTGTAAGCACGACAACATCCCAATTAAAGCTGAGTTAGCTTTATTGCCGTAGATCACAAAAATATTAAGAGTCTTAACATTTGGCATGAACATGAAACCTTCCAATGGTAAAGTGGGTTTCTACATTAATTCTAAGGGTATAAGGGAACAGAAAAAGCAAAAAAAAAAATTTTTAGAAAAATATTAACCTACTGATCCCTTAAAATAAACGATACTTTCAAATAGAGACGGAATTATTAAGAAAAAAAAAATACCGAAATTTCCCACTTGTTTACCCGGAGGTACTGCAATAACTTTATAAAGACAGTAACTAAGTACTCATATTATATTAGGTCGCCTGGGGTGTAGTCAAACAGTAATTACTTCGAAATTTCAAAATACAATTGATCTTTCGATCCAAAATTATCATGTGGTACCGGTGCAAAGATTAGCTAATGAAATACTGGGAAGTTATGATAGCTGAAAGCTGAAAGTCAGGCTATATTGCATTGAAATAGTTTATTCGAAACAGAGGAACTGATTGCCTTGGTTTTCTTCTACCGAAATTAGAACTAAAAGAAGGAAAAAAGGACGGTGAAATTCGGCCTTTGGGCCAATACCTACGCATACCAGTTTAAGCCGCGACTGAAAGTTTATGCGAATTCTATTCACGGAATGTCTCTACCTTAACTCCACTCGTTTCTCGCAATAATCCATCAAGCGCCGAGAAGTGATGATCGAAGCGTTGATAGGTACGCTCAATACCAGTACATCCGTTGACTTCCGCTCCGCCAAAGAACAATTGAGCCTCATTATCCAGTGGCTTCCAGCCATGTGCCCGGCTGTGCGCACTTCATCAGCGTCGAAGGTTTGATTTCAATTTCACGCTTACGCGCGCCGGCTCATTGTTTCGCAATTTATTTATTTCCCATTTGTTTATTTAATGCATTACACAACGGGTATGTACAGGCCGACAAGCATATATTTTCCATTATTTGTTGTGTTTTCGTGTTTGTTTTCGTTTTTGTTTCCATTCATTGAATTTGTGAATTTGTCAGCGCATGTGAGTCGAGTCGAGTTCTAGTTGAGTTGTGGATATGAACAATTAAATATTATGCGAGTTTTTGTTGTGATGGTCGTGGGTAGGAATGTGGGGTACAACAATGGTCGGCAAGGCGGAGAAATCTGTGAAGTGAGAAGAACGGATATGAGCGTAAAAACGCCACTAATGATGACAGGGTTTGCTCTGCGTCCGCATTCACATTCACGTCCGTGTCAACGATGACGTCCACGACACCGGCAACTAACGATCAACAAGCCGAGATATGAAGCGCAAAAAGCGAAAAAATATTATAGCAGAAAAACCGAGTAAACGTATGATGGACGATGGACATGACATGCAATTCATGCTAGACCTGCCACTGGCGGATACGGGGGGTGAATTGCAGTAAACACGGCAAAAAGATGAATAACGGTAAATAAGTGAAAAGCAGGAACACTTTTCGCGACAGTCGGAGACAATGACAGACAAATACCATAACGCTGGTCAGTCATGCATTTCGTCTGGTCTCTTCGTCGTCGGCAATGATCATGGAGTTCGGGAGGGTTGCTATTGTCTCGTCGTCGGTAATGAAGGTAGCAATGAAAAACTGCTCGACGAGGTCTGACAAAAAGTTTGAAGGCATGACGGTCACGCTGCATAATGACTATACTGTTATAATTTGCTGAGTTGCAAGCGGCAGCGTCTACAGCGCTGCTTGTCTGAGCGCTTCAGCAATGCCAATCACTCAGGCGATTTTTAAAATGTACTTGATAATGCGACAAAGAAGCAGCTAATCGTCAATTGGTCGGCCATTCGGCTCGGTTGCGTAACCAAACAATGATTGGCACTTAAAAAAGGAATTGTAATGGGACCAGGAAGATGATTTTGGGATATGATGAATACGGTCTCACTGTTCAGCTGCGAAGTATGAAAATATAAGCGATACTATATTGACACAGATTTTAATAATTATTGGATATCTTTAAGAAAAAACTGCTTTTTTAAAAAATATGTGGGCCAAGTACTATTGAGGTCTCTACAACACCAAAATTCGAATAGCTTCAAATTTCTTTTCTTCTGTGCTTTCCAGAGCTTACTTAAGATTGATACCACTAGACGTCTAGAACTGAGTAAAGCAAAAAGAAAGATAACTCAGATGAGAAGTCAACGTTTTTCCGTGTTCCGATGACTTTTGATAAGCAAATTATTGAAATCATTGCAAACCAACGAGTACTTGATTTATGAAACCAAATGAGATAATTCGAATTAATCGTGCTGTATGACAGAAAAAAAGATGTAATTACTTTTATAAATCGAAGTGCTTCATAAGTAGAAATTATGTCAAATGATTTTATTTACGCTGGTCTTTTTAGGTTTCCAAAGTGTGGAGATATTCCCGCCGTAAAAACTTAATTTGATTCAAGAACGACATACGCTTGCAGTCTTATGCGACAACTTGCTGTTTTTATACTCTGAACAGGGTATATTCAGTTTGTCGCGAAGTTTGTAGCTCACAGAAGGAAGCGTCGGTGACCCTATAGAGTATATATTTAAATGATCAGTATGTTGAGCTGAGTCGATTTAGCCATGTCCGTCTATCTGTCTGTCCGTCTGTCTGTATATATACGAACTAGTCCCTCAGTTTTTAAGATATCGTTTTGCAAACGTCATTTTCTCTTCAAGAAGCTGTTCATTTGTCGGAACTGCCGATATCGGACCACTTTAACATATAGCTGCCATACAAACTGAACGATCGGAATCTAGTGCTGGTAGGGAAAACTTTTGCATTTGACAAGATATATGCACGAAATTTTGTATAGATTATTTTCTAAGGCAACAATGTATTCTCCGAAGAAATTGTTCACATCGGACCACTATAGCCTATAGCTTCCATATAAATGGAACGATCGGAGTCAAATGCTTGCATTGTAGACTTTTTCAGTTAACGAGATATATTCTGCAAATTCGTCCTGGTTTATTCTCTAAGGCAACGCTACAATAGTTGAAGAAATTTTGCAGGTCGGATAACAAAACCTGCCATACAAACTGAAAAATCAAAATTAAGTTCTTATGTGACAAGAAATGTTCATGAAATTTAGCATGGATTATTGCACAAGATATCGCTTTAATCTTCAAAAGAATTGTTAAGGTCGGACTGTCATCAAACTGATCAATCAAAATCAAGTTCATATATGGGCAACTTTGGCTAAATATCATCACAAAATTTTAGATGAATTACTTTTTTCATTAAATAGCGAACCAGTTTTATCCAAAATGTCATATACATATGTAGTTTGTAGGTGTAACGGAACTAATTAATATTCTACATTATTTTTTTATGTTGTGATCAGAATTAACCACTATACAAATAATATATTCTAAACAAATCGGTTATTATATTAATTACTTTCCAATTTGAGCTTTCAATAAGAGTAGTAAAGTATGACATGTAACTAAATGAAACAACAAGCTGAAAATTATGTTCAGAATATGTATATATAAATTTTATAATCTTTTTTCATTAAGTTTATGTTAATAATAAATCTTTATAAAATTTTAAATAACTATAAACGTCTTAAAAATACTATTTCTTTATTAAATAAGCTTAATGTTTCTAGTAAACAACCTGGCTAAAAAGAACTAGCAAAATGTTTTCCTTTGGATGAAAACCACTGGCCGGTTACGTCTTTAGATTTACTTAAACACATAGTTACTAAAAGAAATGCACCTGTGAAGGGTATATTAGCTTCGGTCAAGCCGAAGTTAACGTTTTTTCTTGTTTGAAACGAACAAAAACTATTTGGCCTTTGAAAATGATAAAAAATAGACAAATAAATGATTCATAGTAGGTTGAAAACCATCGCAAAACCAAAGATAAAATAACAAACATTAATTTCAATTAATATACTGGCGATCTGAGGTCGGGAAGGAAGGGAAAGGGCGTGGTTATATTTTTAAGTGCAAAACTATATGTAAAAGTTATATGGTAGTGTTTTAGATAATGAAAGGATATTGCATATAGATTCTTTCGCATAACCTCAAATTATACTTATGTGAAAAATTCACAAACTAAGTTTCTGGGTTTTTATTTTTATCTTCTGCAAAATTTTTTCTTTCACGAAATTAGGTGTAAACTTATCTTAAAATATTTATTTTTTCTCCTTATGTGTATTCACCTAATATCGACAAAAATCCCAAGTCAAACAAACACTTTCACCAGCAAATAAATTTTGTAACAGTACTTATTTTGAATAATCCAGTTTACCAAAAACCAAAAGTCTTTGATTGGTATAACAAATTACATAAGTGAGAATCTAGAACTGTTAGTGATGAAAATTTTGTGGATATACTTTCTACAGATTACTAAGGAATCGAAATGAATATTTGCTTTTGACATATGTACCTCTGAGACTTATAAATCCCTTTACTAGGGATCCTCTTTTGTCTTTTAGATATGTAAGTATGTATGAACCTCTTTTTATCGGAATTGACCATAGAGTGGAACGATTGTCCGCACGACCGCACTCAGGGTATAAAGGGTGCTGCTAGAGGAAGCCCTTTGTAATCGAATCCACGGTCCCGTCAGTACGGTACATACATACAAATAAATACAGTGGCTAGCAAACAGAATTTGGCATTAAACCTTAAACCAATTATTACTTTACTACCAATTTGCACAATAACAATGAGGAACAGCCGAGGCGAGCGTATAATGATAGAGAATAAAAAAGCAACACAGTATAT
The DNA here is from genome assembly GCF_024586455.1 of Bactrocera neohumeralis. NCBI lineage: Eukaryota > Metazoa > Arthropoda > Insecta > Diptera > Tephritidae > Bactrocera > Bactrocera neohumeralis. The sequence goes on from NC_065921.1 coordinate 35,324,417, forward strand.
GGTATGGGCATAAAAAGCAATATGCAGCGGTAACACGCTGCCATCAACAACTCCGGCGGCAAAAAAGAGTGCAATGAGGAAGCGAACAGGGGCAAACGGCGAAGAAATAGTGACAGAACGGTGAAAAAAGGAAGAGCCATGCCCGAGGCTATTTAATGACAGGTTAAAACACATAATGAATACGGTCAATAATACGGCAGTGGCCGCAGCAACTGAGCTCGCCGGCGCGGCAGTTACGCTGGGCCTGCAGTTGGCTTAAGTGAGGCGCAACAAAAACACTAAAAACGAAGAAAAACAAAAAGCACACAAATAATATGAAATAAAAGTAAATGAAATAAAGCAAAAAAATGAATCAAAAGCGATGTGAATTAACGTGTAAGGGCATGCAGCATCGCGCACAAACGACCACGGAAGGCAGGAGGCAGGAGGCCGGGCAAAGGTAGGGCGAAACCCCTTAAACAGCGGTTTACTTAAGGCTGGTAATTTTAATTGCAAGCACTTTATTTCTTGCGGTGAGCACGGTGGCTCATGGCCTTCCCAGCTTGTGCAGTGGTGAGGTACGCGTAAGGCCCGCGGCCCCTGGGCACTTACCGGCGTACACTGGCGACATGGCCGAGCATAGCGCGATGTACATATGAGCGTGTGCAATGTGTGCTTTTGATACGAGCTGCTGACAATGCGCGCCAGTCCAGTAATTCAACATAATTTACAAGAATGTTAACAACCGCTGAGACATCGATTGCGATCGCCAAACGGCTTGTAAGACATCATGTACACACATACGCATGCACATACATACATATGGTATATATAACGACAATAATTACCTACACGGCACTTACATATGTACCTGTACGGTATGGAGGCATGAATGCAATCGCGAAAATGCCCACATCTCCAATAAAAGTCGTGAGCTCGTGCGAGTGTGTGGCAATGTGGAGCAATGTGGAGCATTGGGGTGACCATGTGTGGGATTTTGTGTCGCTTTTTCTTGATCTCAATATTACCTGCAAACACTCACTGCCAAATGGATGCAAGCGCACACACACACACATACATATGTGTGTGGTCATGTAATGTGGTATGTATGTGCTAATCGCCTTCGTTGCGAATGTTTGGAAAATGTTATAAATTAAGTTAATATTTTTCAAATGATTGGTGGGCTAACTTGTTGAATTTCGGAATTAAAATACAGTTAAATGCATTGAACATGAGTTCGACTTGTTTTCTTTATCAGCCGATATGAACCCACGTTCGCATCTGACTGATAAAGAATGCAAAGCGCAAAATTTGCACCGCAACAGCACAGCAAAGAGTGAAGTGGGTAATGTTTATATGTACATATTTACTTAGACATTCGTACATATATGTGCATTCGTAGAGTACCGCTATACCATTTGCGGTTTCGAAAAGACATAGCAATTTCACATGCACCGGGTCATGACTTGTGAATCACATACTGAATGTTGAGCTTTAAAAGACTTTATCATTCATCTTTGCTTCAGTAACTCAAGTTTCTGAGAATGCTGGAAATAACGTTGTTCGCTCTCTTACTTACGATTGCCAGTTAAGAACAGTTTCGGTTTTACAGCTAGAGACATTTTGTTTCACGAAAGTGATTTTGGCTCTCCGTAAGGAGAACTGACATTTGATTTGTAAACAAATTGTATTTTTGTAACCTGAACAGGAAATATTTAGTTTGCAACGAAGTTTGAAACATTGAAAAAGAAACGTCGGAGATTCCATAAAATATATACGTAGGTTGCTATATATGTACATATATTTCTGGCCTAATAATGTAAATAGGCATATTTATCAACGAAAATGCTTTTTTTTGTTTTGTTTTGTTTTTTATTTATTTTTTTTTTTTTTGTTGATTGCTGTTTTGTTTCGGGCTCATACGCATAGATCCATGATTCGTCACCTGTGACGATCTTATAAACGTCTTTTGCAGCACCGCGATCGTATTTTTTCAGCATTTCTTTACACCAATCCACACGAGCCTTTTTTTGAGCGATTGTCAAATTGTGCGGAATCCAACGAGAACAAACCTTTTTTACGGCCAGGTGTTCATGCAATATCGAATGTATGCTGGTGGGAGAAATGCGTAGGCATGCCTCTATCTGAAGGTATGTTACATGACGGTCTTGCATTATCAGTTCACGTACGGCATCGATGTTTTCTGGCACAACGGCTGGTTTTGGACGACCTTCACGGAATTCGTCTTTGAGCAAGCATCGGCCACGATTGAATTCGTTGTACCAGTTTTTCACAGTGCTATAGGATGGTGCTTCATAGCCATACAAAGATTTTAGTTCATCGATGCACTCTTGTCGTGATAATCCACTTCGAAAGTTGTGAAAAATGATCGCACGAAAATGTTCACGAGTTAATTCCATTTTTTGGCCGAGATGAATTTTTTAATTCCCTGTAAATAAAACGATTCACGATTAAATGACAAAACGTTCTGAGTGATGTTATGCTAAAAAATGTCAAACTTTGCAATGGAAATGTCAGATTGCACCTGGCAACACTTAGTGTTGCCCTAGGCCAGAATATATATAGCAGCCCTCGTATTTAAATGATCAGCGTCACGAGCTGTCGGTTAGTCTGTATATACACAAACTCGTCCCTCAGTAGTTGAGATGACTATCTAGAATTTTGCAAACGTGCTGTTCTCTCCAAGGAGATGCTCATTTGGCGGAACCGACAATATCGCACCACTATAGCACATAGCTGCCATACAAACTGTTCGATCAATCTGAAGTCAAGTCGCGCAACTTTTTTGTATATAGAAATATTTTCACCGAATTTGACAAGGCCTATTGTCTCCTGGGTAATGATATCATCTTCCAACAAATTGTTTCCTGACGCCATGAGAAGGTTGGTGCCGAAGTTGGACGGATTCGGGACATCTGTGGTTTGATATTTTTAAAAATTTGAGTGTTTCGCCCTTTAACTAGTTTAACGTACATATAAGGTCAAATCGAATGATAACCCTAGCCACTCTCCACATAACGGTATTGTTAAAACCAATAAATAAGTACGTCATAAACATTCGATTTCACAGACATAGACATATTTATAGGAGCCGGTGTCGAAATTGAGAAATCAAATCAGATATCTTAGGGCCTACTTGACTAATTTTAACCAAATTTGGTATAAAATGGGTATTCAGACCAGCTTTGTTAATTCGTTAGTCGTTACTCGGTAGTTTTTTACGTGCGTTTTGTTTTTGTAAAATTAACAGATTACCGTTTTACCGAGTACCAGACTGGCAAGCATGTTAGTTTTTTCGTTACTTGGTAACATCACTCGGCTGTTTGGTTTGTGTTGTTGTCTAAAAAGTTAACTAGATTTATTGCGAAAAAATACATTCGGTGTCCACTACAATATAGTTTTTGACAATTTTTTCAAAAATAAGTATTTAATAAAATTTAGTCAGCTGTGGAAAAAAATTTACGTCCACACCCAAAGAGTATGTTCACAGTTAAGTGTTTGAACGAAGTGACAACTAACGAATTACCAGATTAACAAGTTCGGTCTGAATACGCCTAATATTATTCAGACAGTACTGTATTACGGAGTAAAAGTAGTGAAATTGAACGACAGTCACGCTTACTTCCAATAAGGTCATCTCAAGTATTTAAATTGCCAAATTGGAATTGTGACCTTTCAAGCCCACGCATACCAAATATTGGGTAGTCGAAAAAGTCTTTTCATATTTTGTCAATAGATGTTGTTGCAGTCGTATATCTCCAGTGCTACCAATCGCATTGTGTCATACTACCATATAGTATCGGAAAGCTGAGATTTTAGCTTCAATTAACCAAAAATAAAAAATAAATTCGGGCAAGTTAAAAAAAAAAAAAGTTACAGCTGTTCAAAACTGAGTGAAAACATTGAAGAAATTCGATATACTTTGAAATGTTTGTATAAAAAAAGGTAAGAATGCCACGCAAGCCACCAAAGAAGTTTTTCAGTTTACGGAGACGATGCTGTATCAGTTCGTGCAAGACAACAATGATTCGCCCGCTTCAGTTCTGGAAATTTCGAAATTTCGATTTACACTGATGGAATAATGTCTCTAGCGAAAAAATGGCAAAAAGTGATCTACCAAAATGGAATATATTTGTTTACTTATTATAAATATAAAAAAAATAAGTTGAAGCTTGATTAGAAATACGAAAAGACTTTTTGGACTAACCAATATGTGGACTCCAGTGCCCAACTGAATTTTTTATTGAAAAATAGGTTATATTCCACATTTATTTTCCTTACTAAGGATTGAATACATAAAAGCTCTATAAGATAGGATATTAATATACTAAAATGAAGGTATCTTAAAACATGTCAAACAAAGTACTAAGGACCTCTCTGACATCTGTTTGGCCTTAAAATGGCAGCACATGATTAATATGTATATCTATGCTAAATGCGGCATGGAATGTAATGAAATAATTGTGCCTAATATTAAGCACTAACAGAAAGTTTGAAGACCGGAGCATACTCTTGTAGAACCTCAGAGGTGATCTGGTCACTGATGCCCGGAGCACACTGAAATTATAGAGGGAACACTTCTCCAACCTGCTGAATGCAGTCAAAGCATAATACCAGGGGATGGTGAACCCGATTCCCCAATCGATGACGATGGAGCAGACGTTCCATTGCCCGACCATGAAGAAGTTCGAATAGCAGTTACCCGTCTGAAGAACAACAAAGCGGCAAAGCCGATGGTTTGCCGGCCGAACTATTCAAATACGGCGGCGAAAAACTGGTAAGAAGCATACATCCTTGTAGATTATGGTCGGACGAAAGCATGCGCAACGATTGGAATTTAAGTGTGCTCAGCCCAATTCATAAAAAAGGAGACCCTACAATCTGTGCCAACTACCGTGGGATAAGCCTCCTTAACATCGCGTATAAGGTTCTATCGAGCTATTGTGTGACAGATTAAAGCCCACAGTCAACAAACTGATTGGACCTTATTAGTGTGGCTTTAGACCTGGCAAATCAACAAGCGTAGGATATTCACCATGCGACAAATCTTCGTCGATTTCAAAGCTGCCTTTGACAGCACGAAAAGGAGCTGCCTTTATGCCGCTATGTCTGAATTTGGTATCCTTGCAAAACTAATGCGGCTGTGTAAACTGACGTTGAGCAATACCAAAAACGAGAAGGACCTCTTCGAGCCGTTCGATACCAAACGAGCTTTCAGATTAGCGACTAGCTATCTACCGTGCGTCTTCTTCACTCTGCTCCTGGAGAAAATAATTGGAGCTGCAGATATCTTCAGATGCTGGCGTACATCTATGATATCCTCAACAACCTCGCCATTAGTACTGCCTACTCCAGTCTGGATAAAGAAGCGAAGCAAATGGCTCTAGTAGTGAGGGCAAGACAAAATATCTCCTGCCATCAAACAAACAGTCGTCGCACGTCGTAGATAATTTCGTCTATTTTGGAACCAGAATTAAAACCAAAAACAACATTAGCCTCGAAATCCAACACAAAATATCTCTTGCCATAGTTTCTTCTCCTCCACTTTTTGAACTTTGAGCAAAAAATGTTAATCTTAAGGAAATTCGAGTTTTTTTGATTGATTGATAAAAAAGCCTTTGACATATTTACCATCCATTTTTTATAAGTTGTTTAATTATATTTGAAGAGTCACAAAATTAATTTCAAAGAATTCTTTTTTTCATTGAGTCGTGTCCTTCTCCTTGAAGTAGAGGGTAAAACCGTGATTTTCCGCCGCATTTCTACCCTCGTGGCCGTCTGAAAAACTAAATAATGATGGATTCTTCATTAATACGAGTGCCTCTACCTCAGGAAACCGCAAAATTGAAAAAAAAATCATAAAATGGCGGCTACTCTAAAATAAAAGTCGACTTTCCTACTATTTTTATAATTTTGTCGATTTGTTTTTAAATTAGAAATTTAAACTTTTAGTTTTTTGTTGCTTGGTGTCTTAAAGAGATATTTTAAGAGTATTCATTCCATATTTCAAGTAAACCGGCTGATTAGAGGATATTGTTTCAACTGCTCAACTGTATTGAAAAAATGAGTTTGGAGAAAAGCTTTTCTAAAGTTTTACGTTAAGTCGCCTATTGTTCCAGATGTCCGTCTTTAACGTCGGAAATAATTTGAATTTTGAAAAAACCTTTTAGGAAGAGTATTTTTTGAGTATATAAACTATTGCAACTAAAAACAATTTAAATTCTATTTTTTTTTTTAATTTCTCGACCAGAATGCTAGAATAATCTTAATAATATAATTATATAATTATAATGGAAATATTTTTCATAAGCAATGCTCCTAAATATTCAGTAGTCTTGGAACATATATAATACAATTTTTGTTATGCTTTTATATCATAACTGGGCATGAGACGTTCGAAACAGCCTGAGCCCACTCCTCAATGCATTTTTGAGTTGTTTCAACTGCTTTTCTATAAATTGGTCATGTGCAAAATATTTTATGTTAATTTCCGTATTCTTACGATTGTAAACCTTTAATTGCGATAATAATTACTCCGACAGGTTTCTCATTGAATAAACTGGAATATAATTAAACATTACATGCACATTTGAAAAACAATAAAATATTTTGCACCTTTTCATTTGTCAAGGCCTGGCCTGTCTGCAGGCGAAATGCTAATAAAACTAATAAAATTATGTATCTGTAATGAGGAATTATAAAACTAATTTAATGAAGACTAAAATGTGTCGAGACATTGACATGTTTTGCATATGAAAGAAACATTTCCGCTTATCTGGATCAAAGTGTCACTAGAAGTAATTAAGCTGCTTTCAGCGCTCTAGGGAGCGAATACCAATTTGTCAAATTAAGAGCTTTAAAGCTGATTTCAACGCTGTGATCCCAATATACATATGTGTATAACGGGTGATCAAAGTAGGGGTACTTTTTTCAATAGCCTTTTCTTGACAGAACACGCGAGAGTCGTGCCAAGCTGTCATGTTTTTGCTTGTTCCGTATTGTTTGGCATTTTATTATGGAAAGACTAACACCTGTATACGTTTACAAATCTTTCAACTTTATTATGAAAATTAACATTCCGTAAAGAATGTGTTTCGCACACTTCGCTCAACTTATGGCCAACATAATCGGCCTACTGAGCGTAATATTCGCAATCCCATCACCCATCTTGAGGCCCAGCATTCATTATTGGATAATATTGGACCAAACAGACCACGTCCAGCGCGCAGTGAAAAAAATAAAGCAGCCGTAACTGAGAGTGTACACGAAGACTGTGGAAAGTCGATTCGGCACCGTTCGCAGCAACTCGGACTAACGTATGAAACGACTTGATGCATTTTACGTTGAGATCTTAAACTGAAAGCGTACGAAATAGAGCTTGTGCAAGAACTGAAGCCACATGACTTTCACAAGCGACATCGCTTCGCTCTATGGGGTCTTGAAAAGTTCCAAGAAGATCCGACATTTTCGAGCCAAATTTTGATTGGCACATTACTGGCTGAATAGGAATGCTAAGAAGCAAAATTCATTCAGATCAGATCAGAGAAAAAAAAGGTTTGGTTTTTGGTGTGGTTTGTGGGCCGGTGGAATTATCGGTCCATATTTCTTCAAATATATATATACCCGACTATGGCTGAAATTGAAGCTCGTGTTTTGGTTTGAACAAAACGGCGCCTCTTTCCATACATCACATCATTTGCAAAATGGATTTATTGAGAGAACACTTCGTTGGGCAGATAATTTCAAGTTTTGAGCCGGTCGATTGGCCACCAAAATCGTGTGACATCATACCGTTTGAATTCTTTCCTTTAGGGATATGTAAAATCTAAAGTCTACGCCGACAATCCCTCTTCTATTCAGGCCTTGGAGCAAAACATCAGTTACCGATCGAAATGCTCGAACGAGTCATCGAAAGTTGGAATCAAGGGATGGACCATTCGAGACATGCCCGCGGCCAATATTTGAAAGAGATAATCTTCAAATTATAAATACCAAAGAATGTTCTTTCGAAGTATAATAGACATTTCTCTTTAAAAAGGTTGAAGTTCCTGCGTTTTTTCTTTAGAAAAGTAGGTAACCTTGAAATGAATTACCCATTGTAACGATATTAAAATCATTCGAACGAACTTGTGAGAGCTCTCTCGCCATCTCTCTATCACTTCCTGACAATTTTCAAGCACCATATCCTGCACTTTTTTAATATTTTCATCAGTTGAAGAGTTCGAAGGTCTTTCAGAACGAGGCATGTCTTCAACGAGCTCTCGACCGTCTGTGAAAGCTTTGTACCACTCGCATAGATAAGCGAAAATCGTTCTACGTATCATATGAGGGTTAGGTTTCACATATTACGTCATTAAACTATGGTATATCCTTTATAATACGTCCATCTAACACTGCTAATGACCGATGTAGAGTTATATGAAGCATAAAGACAACCGGAAGCTTGGAATTTGTATACTATGCATGTATATGGGGCTAACGGTAATATTGACCCGATTTTAACCATTTTAAGCAGAAGTGCACACAACTTTTAGAAAGAAATGCTTTCTGAATTTCAATAATATACATATATATATATATATCTGACAAAATTAAGTATACTTTTGGTAAACAGCCAGCCCTATGGACTGGAACCCACATCTGAGGCTTCGAAATGTATGGTCCGACTTAGACAATTTATAGTTGTGAGACGACGACAAACCTTAAAAGCACTGTTTGTGCAAAGTTTTACTCCGATAATTTAATTTCTGCTTTACCTATATTACAAACTATATGTGGTTCTAGGCCGATTTTGTCCATTTTCCCAATATAACATAAGAATGGCAATTAAATTTGATTGGTTGTGTAGGTCCCGAAATATAGAACCTAAATATGGGCGGTGCCACAACCGTTTTCCAATTTTACTACCAATTAATGTGAAGCTCTGACGCATAATCTTCATTGGGAAATGTTTTAAACATATTTCTTGAGCGAGTTATCACACTTTTAGTTGTTCAACATAACCGTTATGTGAAGGGTCGTCGAAGTTATCATCTAATTCCATATGACAGGTTAATCAAACGTACAAGGGGTTTTTGATAGATTCACTTAGACTTACTTTACTTTGGTGTCATTTATTAGTTTTTGGGGTAAACAACATCCTCAAACTTAGCATAATAGTGTCGGGGCTAATTTTTTCGGAAATTTCTAAATGTTTAAGAGAAACTGTCTGTGTAAGAGAGTATGTGTGCTACTTAGGAGAAGATCACAACTGTTCTCGTAACACGACGACACTTAATTTTCAATTTTCGATCTAATTTTGGGTGTATAAGTTACTAAGTCTTTTGATCTGTTTATGACTCAGTATTGAACATAATCGAAATAATTAAGAACGCTTTCTTAAAATAATATAAATTATTATACGAAAGTTGACGAGATCAAACATACAATTTCTTTAATACTCCTTAAATAAGACTCGAATATATCTATCTCCATAGAATATATCTTTGTAAATACCCACCGGTGGATGTGGCAGTGCCGCGATACTACCATTGTGCGCATCAAAACTGTATATTGTGGCAGGTCACATGTGTTTCAAGTTGAATTCAATTAATCCATAGGTAGATAAAGAATTCAAGATGAGTACAGAGGGGCAAAGTCCGTTCGTCATCTTAAACATTTCAACATTGGTACTAATACCACATTACAACTGCAAATGTGCCTGCGTTATGTGTTGTGGAAGTATTAAATGGTCCTGAAAGCAAACGATAAGCTGGTCGTGGGCTTTTCAGATACGGAAAGGTAGAAAAGTAAATTAAATGTTTAAAGATAAAGCAAAGAGACCTGAACGCCCATATACGTAGGTTGCTATATATATTTCTGGCCTAATAATGTAAATTGGCATATTCATCAACGAAAATGGTTTTTTTATGTGTTTTTTTCTTTTTTTATTTTTTTTGTCGATTGCTGTTTTGTTTCGGGCTCATACGCATAGATCCATGATTCGTCACCTCTTACGATCTTATAAACGTCTTTTGAAGTACCCCGATCGTATTTTTTCAGCATTTCTTTACACCAATCCACACGAGCCTTGTTTTGAGCGATTGTCAAATTGTGCGGGATCCTACGAGAACAAACCTTTTTTACGGCCAGATGTTCATGCAATATCGAATGTAGGCTGGTGGGAGAAATGCATAGGCATGCCTCTATCTGAAGGTATGTTACATGACGGTCTTGCATTATCAGTTCACGTACGGCATCGATGTTTTCTGGCACAACGGCTGTTTTTGGACGACCTTCACGGAATTCGTCTTTGAGCAAGCGTCGGCCACGATTGAATTCGTTGTACCAGTTTTTCACAGTGCTATAGGATGGTGCTTCATAGCCATACAAAGATTTTAGTTCATCGATGCACTCTTGTCGTGATAATCCACGTCGAAAATTGTGAAAAATGATCGCACGAAAATGTTCACGAGTTAATTCCATTTTTTGGCCGAGATGCATTTTTTAATTCCCTGTAAGTAAAACAATTCACGATTAAATGACAAAACGTTCTGAGTGATGTTATGCTAAAAAATGTCAAACTTTCCAATGGAAATGTCAGATTGCACCTGGCAACACTTAGTGTTGCCCTAGGCCAGAATATATATAGCAGCCCTCGTACCAGATGTATGTATGTAAATGCAAATATGTTATATGCAAAGATGTATTATATATACATATTTGTATGAGATTGTATATAGTTCATATCGCTTGGTATAATTGTATATTGGCAAACCTTTGTGGTTGTTGTTCGAGCTCTTTCAGTCATTTGCATTCAATAAGCTCGCTCTGATTTATTCGCTGTCACATTGGCAAAGATGCTTTCAAAAAAGACAACAACAACAATTTTATGAGCCAATCATAGCCGCTTGTCGGCAAACTCACTTAGCGGTACGCAAATATTAAAACGTGCTTATATGGGCTCATATGCATGTTGTTGTATCTTTATACTAAGCATATGTGCAGTCGGGTGCATGCATTTGCTCACATTCGCGTACTTTGTAAACACAGAGATTAGTGGCTCAGATTATTATAATTACACTTAATCATACACTCGTATGTGGAATGAGTCGTGCTTGCCATATTTTCAAAAATGAACATATAATAAATGAAGTGAAATATAAAAAAATACGCTCGTGAATATTCTGTACAAATACGTGCATATATTCGTATTTATATAAATTCATTTTTTCATGTTTTGCAAAAATAATTATTGGCCGCGAGCCACTGGTCGATTTACGAGATACTTGATCAAAGCAAACAAATCATTTTTCAGCTGCGTAGGTGTTTGTAGTTTCAACTGATGCAAATGGTGGTTGCTGTACAGCGCAGCCCCGACCATGCTACTTCACTTCGGATTAGTCAATTCTAATCATAATTATGTCAAAGTGAGTTTTTCTAGTAATTATACTTGATTTATTGTTTCCTTAAGTCAAAGCAAGCGTGGTTGTTGCAGATTTTTTTCTCACAACTGTCATTTATTGCTTGTAAAATCTCCACGCAAGTGTTAAGATCCTTACCATGAATTACAACGAATTGTTACATTGGAATTAGTACTCAAAGTAGATTTGGTTTTCTTTCTTATGAAAATTGTTGGGGTTAACTTAAAAATTGGTACAATTTTGAAAATTTTCAAATGTTTTTCAAGTATTCACCGCTGGTTTCATATATCCTATTTCGTATGTAAAAACAGCTTATCTCTCAAATATGTGTACATACAACCAAAATACCTCAATTTCAACTTCCCCAATTCCGTGGTACAACAATTTCTCTCCTCCCACAGCAAAATATCGAGGAGTCAAGATCGGCTGAACTGGAAAATGAATATTGAGAAAGGATTAAGCAAGTACGTAACAAGATAATATTCAGCAGGAATTACGGCCTAAAACCGAATATAGGCATATGAGTGTGTACGGCCGTCAGTAGATCAATCCTTACATATGGGACACTGGGTTTGGTGGCCAGCATTAAATAAACAATATGATAACAGAAACTTTAATGGAATACAGAGGCCAGCCTGGGCAGGAATTTCCGGGGCTATTAAACCATGACGGAGTGAAGCGCTTAATATGTTGCTGTATCAACTGGCCATAGACGCTATAAGAATTAAGGAGATTGGTGATTGAAACAAGAAGAGTTATTGACTTAGCGATTTTCTGAATCAGCTCAAAACAAGTGTAAATAAATCATACGCCGAGGTCACGAGCTTCAATTTCAGGCATCAAATAGTCGGTTATCATGTGGCGATAAAGGTCGCCATTGACGTTTACGTTCTCACCGACATAATTTTTGAGGAAATGTGGACCGATGATTCCGCTAGCCCACAAACCACCCCAAACCGTTGTTTTTGTTTCGATGAAATGACAGCTCTTAAATATCTTGAATGCGGCATCGCTGAACAAAATTTGCCTTGAGAACGTCTGATATTTTTGCAATTTTTGAAGAGGCCATAGAGTGAAGCGATGTAGCTTGCGAAGGACCGGCTTCAGTTCTTGCACAAACTGTATTTCGTACGCTTTCAATTTAAACTCTCGACGCAAAATGCGTCAAGTCGTTCCTTAGGCCAGTACGAGTTGCTGCGAACGGCGCTCCACGTTCTTCGTGTACACTCTCAGCTATGACTGATTGTTTTCTTCACTGTGTGCTGGACGTTGTCGATAACATTCGAATAATTAACAGAAAGATGGGCTTAAGACGGGTGATGGTGTAGCGTATATCAGTAGGCCAATTATATTGACAAAAAATTGAGCGAAGGGCGCGAAACATATTCTTTACAGAACGTCAATTTTCTTTAAAATGTTGAACGAATTGCAGATTAGTGCAGTTGATGAGCGCCATCATCAAACGTCGTTTAAAATTTCACTACATGCTGCCGCTGCTTTGAACTCTGTCGACTTGTTTCCGCGTTCTTGATTTTTAGCTTCTCGGTTGCGTTCCTCCATTTTCTGTTTTCCGAGGGTGGCTTCGATTCCCTATATATTAAACGCTGTCTATTTTCAGTCGTAAGCTCCTCAACACATTCGCAAACGCTGGATCCGAGGTACAACACCAGTTGTGTCTGTCGAAATGAGCCCTGCCGTCTATCGCCACTCTATTTCTTCTACTTTCAGGGCGGACTTGCCCTGGTGTTGGTTACAAATCCTGACCGCTGTCTTAAATGACGCATTTGCTTTCAGCATCTTCTTACTTAGTTTCTTCCGGTACCCTCTCTGGTTTTCAGAGTTGGTACCCCTGCTTACCTGCTCCGCAGAACGAAACCGTTCTTCATCTTCCTCTTTCTCTGCCTTTGTGCGCACAGCACTTTTTTGATGCTAATCTTAATGGATTGTGACACCCGTATGCTGTGGGCTGGCTTGTCAGTAGTACTACAACCACTGCAATCTGTTTCCGTTGCAATGAAGGTGTGGCCGCTGGCAATACAGCATGCATAATCGCTGTGCCCGGTAGCGACCTCGTATTTCCAATGAAGTGTGGGCTGATACTCCAGCCTGCTTGTTCTCTTCAATGGCTACCATTTTAAGCTTCGTATTCTCGGGTTTGTACCTTTAACGTTTTATACCTATCAAGTATGGAAAATTATTAGAAATGGTTGTTTTATTTATTATAAAATATACCTGTCATGTCTCGGCCATCCTAGAGGCAGCTTGAAATCACGACATTACAATTTTGGTCGAACTGAAGAAGCTTAGAAGTAATTTGAAGTTGGCTTACTAAATCTGTTCATATATTCATTGTTTTAAGATTTTGGAAGTTGTGAGACAGAAACAGAATGATGAGACTAGATTGCGGCTCGTGGCTCAATTATTCTTAAATCAAAGTGATATCAACAATTCTGAGAGGCAAACAAAATTGGATGCTATTAAAATGTTCATATAGACTTTTTGCTTCCAACAACGTCAAAATTTTAGTTGCGACGACCAGAAAATTTTGTTAAACCACTTTTATCTTAAATTCACATAAACGCTCATTTAATTGTGCTGTAAATATATAATATATAAACAATTTTGTATGTACATAACTAACTTCTAAACGGGAAAATAACATGTATGCTTCTCTGTTTTAATTTCTGTTAGATTAGTATCCAGTTTTACGTCGGCCATACTCTGTTCCCGCATACCTGGTCTAACCCCACAACAACGGCAGCTGTGTAGTGAGTCGCCAGATGCTTTAATCGCGTTGGGTGAAGGTCATCAGATGGGATCGCATGAGTGTCAGCACCAGTTCCGCGGACATCGTTGGAATTGCTCACAAGTTTGGCAGGAAGGTGTCTTTGGACACGTCATGTTTGTCGGTAAAAACTGGATACAACGCACCTAAAAGATGCATGGAAGACATTTTTAAACTGCCATGTTATTTACTTACAGGTTCTCGCGAAGCGGCCTTCACTTATGCCATCGCCAGCGCCGGAGCGGCGCACTCTGTGACGGCAGCCTGCGCGCGTGGCAATATATCTTTGTGCGGCTGCGACATGCGCCACAAACCCAACAGTGACTCGCAGTCTTGGAAGTGGGGCGGCTGTTCGGCCGATATCAATTTTGGCATGAAATTCGCACGCAAATTTCTTGATGCACGCGAAATCGAAGGCGATGCGCGCACGCTGATGAATCTGCATAACAATCGCGTTGGTCGCAGGGTGAGTACTTCAGCACTTCGAAGCTAGGAGCTAACTCTAATTTTTCTCCTTTTTTCGAATTTTCTTTTTCAGTTAGTTAAGAATCTGCTAAAGACGGAGTGCAAGTGTCATGGCGTGAGTGGTTCGTGTGAGATGAAGACGTGTTGGAAGAGTCTGCCACCTTTTCGTCAGATCGGCGAGGTGCTTATGCGGAAATACAAAAGGGCAAAACATGTGCACGTTAAAGACGTAAATGGACTGAAACAAGTATTAAGGGAGTAAGTGACGGCTCATTTCATGAATCGCCTGTGACTTTATTGTTATTCGCCTTTTAGGAGGAATAGTAGCCGTGAACTGAAGCGTATGGAGCTGGTCTATCTCCAAAAGTCGCCGGATTATTGCGAACGCAATGTGCAACAAGGCATTCTCGGCACGACTGGTCGTGTTTGCAATCGTACCTCGAGTGGAACTGAAAGCTGTGATAAATTGTGCTGTGGGCGTGGCTATAATACGCGTCAAGTACGACGAAGAGCACAGTGTCGTTGTAAGTTCCGTTGGTGCTGCGATGTGACCTGTGACGTGTGCGAGGAAAATTACGAGGAATTCACGTGTAAATAAACAGTTGATAGATATACCATTTTAGGCGATGTTTTACAAAAATATCATAGAAAACAACAACATTGTTAGCTAATTATTTATTACTTTGTAAGATATTCCCTGTGTGTATATTGTAGACATAAGCTTATTAGTTCTTAGAAGTGCTAAGTAAGAGTTTAGGTGTAAGAATCTAGGTTTATTCCCTCAATTTTGTTAAGCTTATTTATTTATGATTTTTTTAATGGAAATATATGTATCCAAACTTTATATTTCACACCGAATAAAAACGAAATCGAAAGATATCTAACGAATATCCCCAGCTTAATTTCTTTAGCATTTTTGCCCGTGAAGTCCCATACGTTTTAGCCGAGGAACTGAACGTAATACCAACTTATTTTGATAATAGCCTTAAATATAGGGTACAGTGTTCTCCTATATTTATTCCAATCTTTAATGTCAATTATCGTTTCGACCAGTTAGGCTTCTTCGGCGAAACAAATCAGTTATTCGCGGCCTTTTGCGCTATTTTATAAGATTTATTTGCTATTGTTGTAAATTTTATGTAGTTTAGCTATTGAAATGATCCCTGATCACAAATATTTTTTTTTTTGAAAAAGTCTTAAAGAAAATTCGATTGGATATTGACTCGTTAGATAATATAACTAAAACAATAGTTTAAGAAGTTCAACGGGCGTCTTAAGCGGAAGCTTTCATAGGAATTAGATTTAAAAAATTCATCTATGAAAGGTTGTTGCCAAGATATTTCGCTATACAGAAAGTTGAGATACTATATACATATGTATATATATATATATATGTACCTGGAAAAGACATTTTATGGTTATTAGTTTGCAAACTGCTCGAATTGCCAGTCTCTACTTGAAAACATAAAAAGTCAATTTTGATAGTTTGCTTTTTCATTGACTCGATTTATGTTAAACATTTGTTTGAATGCTCTATTTCAGAAAATTCTCCTAAATTAACAGGCTCCCTTAAAGATCTAAATAACAAGGAAGGTCGAAGTTTGGATTACAGTAACTCGAAATACATGTTTCTTTTTATTCTGTCGAGGCTAATTTTAATATTATAGTGTGTATATGAGGTTTAGGTCAATACTACTCATTGAAAGGGATATATTCATGCTAGAGGAAGGTGTGGACTGATTGAAATGATTATTTGCACTACTATACTATTATACTCTAGAACAGTGTTTTCCAAAGTGGGCGATTACGCCCCCTTGTGGGCGCTGCAGGTGTCAAGGGGGGCAGTAAGAGACGCGGAAAGAAAATGGGGGCGTTGTGTAGAGGCCTGGGGGGTTATTTGTAATTTTATTTAGCTAGGAGGCCTCTTAGACAACGACTATATGAGCTCTCGACTCTCAACAACAACTTGTGAACAGCAACTAATATGAATTAAAAGATTGCACAAACTCGGTTCTATATTTCTCTCCGCGTAGTTCATATATCTGTCCTATTTTATTGAATATAGAAAAATGAAAATCATGTCAATCGGTCGCTCCGTTTCATAACGGGGCATCTCGACAGGATAGAATATATAGAATATTAACTGTCAAACGTATTGCTATTGCCATTGCCAAATCTGTATGTGGGCATTTGCTATCATAATATAATCATTTGCGCAAAGGTGTAGGGTAGATAAGTTCGAGCTGATGTAGCGAATGCTTTGAGCTCTTGAATAATTTATTTATCACTTGCGAAATGACTTCGGGTAGGTAAATAGCTGTAGTAACGCACGTTTTGAGCTTTTGAACTCCTTAAATCTTTTATGTGGAAAATAAAAAAAGGATCTTTATCCTTTCTTACAAATGTATTTCTGGGAAAAATAAGATAATACGAAAAGGAGAAAGATCCTTTTTTTACAAATGTATTTCTGGGAAAAATAAGATAATACGAAAAGGAGAAAGATCCTTTCTTACAAATGTATTTCTAGGAAAAATAAGAATTCATATTTTTTGAGTACTATATAATAATTGTACTTAAGCATTCCTATATAAACAATGTAATATTTATTTTATAAGTATTCATTTGTGGTTTTGCGCGCAATAGATGAGCATTACTTACGCCTCCTTTACACTACTCCCGAAGTTAAACGTATTTCTCAAAGCAAAACAATGTCGGAAGTAAAAAAAGAAGAGACGGCAATATGTACTGTGCGGAATACATTAAATTCGGATTCATTGAAAATCCCACAAACCAATCCTCGCCTTTGTGCCTTCTATGTCTAAAAACATTTTCGAATGAAGCAATGAAGCCTTCAAGACTGCAAGATCATTTGAATAAAATGCATCCAGATAAGAGAGACAAGAATGTAGCATATTTTCAAGACCTAGAGAAGAAGCATAATACTCAGCCAAGTGTAGCAAAACTATTTTCGGCGGCTGCTAAGCAAGAGCTTCGTACAATATCTCTTTGTTAATTGCTCAAAAAGGCAAACCACATAACATCGGAGAAGAGTTAATATTGCCAGCAATAAATGAAGTAATAACTACCGTGCTTCATAAACCGGCCGCAGATATTATCCGAAAAATTCCTTTGAGTAATAGTTCTGTGCAAAGACGAATTGATGAAATGGCTGAAAACATTGAAGAATCATTGTACGATCACCTGAGGTCAAGTCAATTTTCAATTCAGCTGGATGAGTCCACTTTACCAACTAATGAAGCATTGTTGTTGTCTTACGTGTGCTTTATTAAAGATGAGAAAATATGTGAAGAACTATTATTTGATAGAAATTTAGAGACCGGTACAAAAGGCGAAACCATATTCAATATATTGGAAAAGTTTTGCGATGAGAAAGAAATTCCTTTGAAAAATATTATTTAAGTTGTTACGGATGGCGCTTCGGCTATAACAGGGTGCCATAAAAGCTTCATAGCGTACTTAAAAAATAAAATTCCAGATGTCCTTGGTGTACATTGCGTTATTCATAGACAACATTAAGTTGCTAGAAACTTAAGTGAAAAACTATTTCAATCACTGCAATACGTCATAAAAGCAGTCAATATAATCTTTGAATGATAGATTATTTCATCAGCTTTGTGTTACTAATGACGAGGATTTCAATCGTTTGTTGTTTCATACTGAAGTTCGTTGGCTATCAAGAGGCAATTGTCTGACTCGATTCTACAACCTGTTTGACTCTGTTATAGAGTTCTTGGAAACTAAAGATACAGAATTTCAAGACAAGCTCATAACATCAAAGAATGACTTAGCTTACATGACAGACCTGTATAAATTGTTCAACGACATGAATCTCTAACTGCAAGGCGATAAACTAAATTTAATTAAAACAAAAAACGTCGTTGCTGCTTTCGCAGCCAAACTGCTTCTACACAAAAAGAATCTGGGCAGACGTGAGTTTCACAATTTTCCGAATTTATCAGTATCCTGCAGTAACGACGAATTGTTTGCCTACTCCCAACATTTGGAAAACCTCCACATTGACTTCACCGAACGATACCAGGACATTTTGAACTTTGGGAATACCAGACTGGGTGTTGGATCCGTTTTCAAATGTCAGCACAGCAATGTCACCTCAGCTGGAAGAAGAACGTATAGAATTGACAACAAACGAGGAAATAAAAATCAAGTTCAAAAATGGTTACCAAGAATTTTGGCTACAAAAACCGATCTCGCAATTGTTCCCTGTATTGTGGTCAATCGTGCAACGATTCTTGATAGCATTCCCATCGTCATATTTGTGTGAACGTGATTTAGTGCTGTGACAACACTGCTTACTAAAAATAGAAATCGTTTGCTTGTTACCGAACGTGGCGACTTGCGACTGTTCTTGAGTAAATTGGAACCTGATATTAACAAACGTATTAAACAGCATCAGATTCATCCTTCACATTAGTTTTTATATATGGATCGATTATTTTAGTTTTATTTTTAATAAAATATTCTCTGTTTTAATACTATAAAGTTGTGTTTCAATAATCATTCTTATTGGCAGGCGGAGCCCGTAAGAGTTAACTTGAGACCTAATCGTCGTTGTATGCGCTTAGGTTTCAAGTTGCTGGTTATAGTAAAAGTTTCGTTTAGAATTCTCCGTTAATATACATATATAGGTCACAATAATTAATCAGAAGTAATAGTGGTTTTTAAATAGGTGAAAAAATGGGGGCGCTAAAAAAATATTTATTCTCAAAGTGGGCGGTAGACAAAATAAGTTTGGAAACCACTGCTTTAAGGGAATCATTGCTGCAAAATTTTATTCCGTTATATGTATTAATTTCAGCTTGATTTGTGTACTGGAAAGTGAAAGAATGAAATGGAACTTTCATACCGGCTCTCAAAAATCCATCTCATACTATCTCAGAGGTAAAATTTAATGTCTCTGGCGTAATTAATTATATTTATCTCGATTGGTTTTTGGTGATACGTATAACAGTTAGGTGAAGAAAGCTATAACACTTTGTAGCAACAGGTTGCAAGAGTATAAATATACGATAGCGGTGCTCGGAACATCACATCATCGGACTTACACATAGGTGCCCAGAAGTGAACAGCAGTGACAGCATGGATGCTTCAAGATGAGATGGATACAACAAAAGTTCTTCACGCACGAAGCACTTCCAAGCAATTGGTTGTCTGTTTTTTTTTTTTTGGAAGAACTAGACCTGTCGCAATAGTATCACAAGAAAAATGCAGAACAAGAAATCAAGAAATCAGGAAAACCAACCGTCGAAGACGCACCACTCCTCATCGCAACAATGCAAGCTGTCACACAACGACTGCATATCTGAGCACTAAAAACATCGATTTGATGAGTCATCCATTGTATAGTCTGTCTTAGTATCAATTGACTTCTGATGATTCCCGTTCGTCGTCAACGCGTTCATAAGACGTCAGCACTTTTCAACACTTGAAGAGACAGCTAATGCGTTCTGAATGCATGTTCTGGAGTTATCTCAATCGACAATTGGTTAAAACGAATGCAAAATTGTATAGATCTTAATGGAGAATATAGTTCTCTAATCTCGAAATATAAAAGTCAACACTCGTATAGGGAAGTAGGCCTGTAGTAGTTCGAGTACACAATTTTTCCACTGTAGTTTAAAAGTGTCGGCATAATGTTACGTATTAAATTTAAAATTGATGGAGAAAATAGCTCCTGAGATTATGAATTTTAGTCTAAGGTGAGTGGTGATCCGCCCATTGTTTAATTTTGGCATCGACGCCTATGAGCAACGTGTTTAGTTAGTCAACATAACTGTTATAAGAAGAGAGAGAGTTAAGAACCGATTTCACCCATTCACACCATAAATAATTACTGCGATGTCCTATATTTTAATTTAGAACTTAATATTTTACAAGTTTTCGATTAACGGCATTTTGTAGGCATCATTCTTCCAACTCTGAAGAGTATATATGGTATTGAACTTGCCACGAATTTTATAACACCCAAAAGGAAACGTCCACAAGTTTACAAAGTATATATATATAACTGATCAGGGTGATGACTTGAGTCGATTTAGCCATGTCCATCTGTATATATACGGTTTAGACCCTCGTCATTTCCTCACCCTGAAAAGTGTACGAAGCAGCTTGCTATATTCTATAGTGATTATTTTGAAATTTTGTGCAACGATGCATCGAGAGCGTTCTTCTAAGGTAAAGCCAACGTATGTTGGTTCCTACCTCCGGTTAGCTTTACCTAGAATAGTTGTCAGTATAAAGTTTAGTAAATACTTACCCTTTCCGCGTCCTCCCACAGCTCTTGCATCTTTGTAACCATTTCCAGCACATACTATCGAAAGTCAGGATAGGCGTGCCTGTTGCTCTGATTACCGAGTACCACAAATAAGTGCCGCTTAGCTCTCGTGGCCGTTGCAGTCGCCCCTGACGTTGTAGGGTTGCCCCGATCAAACTTAATCCTTGGTTTTCCATCGTCGATCTTTCTCTTCGGTTATTAGCCGGTCCACTATTTTCCTTCCCACGGAAAACTGCTTTTCTTTACAATACTTTCCTCGATCCAGTTAGCGAAATTCAGATCCGTGGACGTGAATTGCACCCATTGCGCATAAGGTTCATTTTTTCCTACATCTCTTTCGTCCCGTTGGATTTGCAGCTAAATTTGGCATGGTTTTTGTCTCTGATTTTATTTATCGGGCTCACTTCAACCCTTGCGAGCTTAGCAGTAGCACTAAGATCACTGTGAACTGCACCCTTCACAGCAGAAAATGGCCGCTGGCTACATATCAAGTATATCACTATGCCCGCTAAGGGTAGCAGCCATTTTCCCAGCGACGTTTTCCATATTAACATACATACTTGTTGATTTTATCTTCAGGGAACCTCTACCCCTACATAGCATTCAGACAAACCGCCTGGTACCTCATTAATAGTGGCAGAAGTAGATATATGGCAGGATGATTATATACTCCAGCCTTAGCTAGAAGCCGCCCCATTTGATGTTGATTTTGATATACAAGTAAATATATGGAACATGAAGCAAAATGTATTAATATAACCAAGATCCATATTATAAGTATATAACATATAAATTTTGATTATAATCTATATAAATTAAAATTAATCGTCAAAATGTATGTACGCTCATAACTCAATAACGACTGGACCAATTTGGCCAATTATTTTTCCTAAATGTTCGTTGAAGTTCAAAGATGGTTTTTACTGCGAGAAAAATTCGAATAATTTCCGGAAAACCCCTAAACACAACCTTTTTCATACAAACGTTATATAAAAATAAATGTTTGTTTGTTAGTAACACTAAGAGAACGGTTGAACCAATCTTGATGAAATTTTTAAAGGTTGTTTCTTGTGGATCGGGAAAGGTTTAGAAACAAATACCTTATACTTTTCATGAGGAGAAGTCGGAAAATTGGACAATTTCAGAAAATAACATTTTCCATGCAGATTTTTTTCAATTTTTGTTTGTTTTGTTTTTCAATATTTTGATTTGTAAATTATTTGAATCGTTCAATTGCGGTCGCTTACTTTTTTATTCCGGCTATCGAAGGAAAAATTATTGAAAATTATTCAGTGAAAACTTTATGTATGTTTGAGACGATGTGATCAATTACAGATTGAAATTTGTTACGAAGCCACGAAGAGGTGGCGCTAATATTGGTCGGCGTTCTTTTTGCCCTCAACGTATGGCAGCCCAAAGAAATGCAAGAAGTACTCCCAAAATGCGATGATATACATACGTGCGGAATTATGGATCGCGGTCAATCAGCTAGCGATCGTAACGATATCACAGCACGACTTTTTAAACAATAGCTGCGATGTTTGATGGTCTTTATCTTGAAGCAACCTATGGTATATATGGTGCTGTTAGATGCTGAATGTATTCTGTTGAGTACACACAGTCATCTTTGGATGCGGATGGTGATTACACCAGATCAAATTGATGAAATCATTTCAGCGGAATTGATTCAGAGATAGATCCAGAATTATACGAAGTGGTGAAAACCAATATGATTCATGGACCTTGCGAACCTTACAATCCCACTTTGGTTTGTATGTCTGACAATAAATGCACGAAACACTACTCATGTGCTTTTCTTTCGGAAACGGAAATGGGAAATGATGGATATTCACTGCATCAGCGTCGCTCACCTGCGACAATGGCATAACATTTAGCATTTAGAGGCGTGAATATCGACGTTAACAACACATCGATGTTGACAACACATGAATCGTACCATATTCGCCTCTTTTGTCTAATTCACATTCAAAACTAATGTCAATCTTGAATATTGTAGATTGGTGAAATCGATCAAATACGTTTGCAAGTACGTCACCAAAGAAAGCAACATAGCTGTTATTGGCCTTGAACAATATGAGATCAGCAGTATCAAATGCCGCAATAAAGCGCTTTGTAGGATATTTACTTTTGCAATTCATGAACGTTTTCCGACTGTTGTGCGTCTCGCGGTTCAACTTCATTTAAGTCATTGCGTATTGTGAATGGTACAGTGTGTGCAACATTTTGAGAAGCATGCCAGCAGTTGCATTTGCTGGAACATGATAAACAGACGAAGGACAATGCGATAGTTACTTCGCATGCCACTGAAGTTCACATACTTTTCGCGAAGATCATTTCGACATATCAGCCTTCAAATTCGCGTTAATTATGGGATACGAAAAAATGACATTGCCGATGACATTTTACATTGTATTCGCTAAGAATTGGAAATGGGCAAACTTCGGTTGATACTTCCAGTGGTTTGATATCAATTTCACCTCTCTTTTGTCAATTCACTTCAACGGAAGATGAACTCATCACGAATATTTATCCGAACATTGGCCAAATTATCGTAACTGCAATTGCTTGAGTGCACGCGCAATTTTAGCTGCCAAAAATACCGATCTTATTCAAAGTCAAATTCCGGGAGGTTTGCGCTCATATAAATCGATCGATCGTCTTGACAAGAAAGACGAAACCGCAAATTATCCAGTGGAATCTCCAAATTCTTTGGAGAGGCTTGGTATGCCTCAGCATCATTTGCGTCTCAAAGTCGGATCTGTCATTATTATGTTTCACAATCTTCATGCACCGAAACTGTGTAATGGAATCCGACTGATTATGACGCAGTTATCGAATACAAGGGACAGCCATTTCAGTTCAAACGTATTCATTTTCCAGGGAAAATTGCCTTTGCGCTGACAATCAACAGGACACAAGGAAATCGGGAAATGCTATGTTTTTCACACGGCCAGATATTCATATGTGGCGTGTTGACGAGTTGGAAACCCATCTTCTCTGTATATTTACGCACCAGAACAGAAATCAAAAAATTATGTTTATTAAGCGGCGCTACATTAAAAAAAATGTAGAAAAATCGACACTAAATCATTTGCGACACAATATAATTTCAATTTTTTTTCATTTCAAAGCATATAATTTCACGCACGACAACGGCTGCGGGGTCAGCTAGTACATTCATAATTTCGTAGAATGGCAAATATTGGACATCAGGCTTTGGTTTTTGAAAATTGCGCGGTTCCACCCTATTTGAGCGCTTCCTTATTTCTTTTAAAAAATACAGAAAATTCTGAGTTAAAATTAGTATTTATCGACGAAATTTAAAACTTAGAACCGATTCGTTCCTTAGATTTAGAATTACCCAATAGACGTTGTTGCCAGCATGAAATGTGCCTTCGTTTTCCAGTGGAAAGGTACACAAGCTATTTCTTTCATATTTCAACTATTTGCTATTTGGCATTCGTTGTGTTTTTGCTTTTCTTTGCTCTTTCATTTCTAATGGAATTTCCATACTATTTACAACAAAATACCGTCGCACAACCCCGCGCGCCACACAAGACTGCTGACAAAAGCGCGCAATGTGAGTGGATGCTCTAAGCAAACTGGAGAGAGAGAAAGAGCGTAAGTCAATTCTTTGCATTGCTTTGCTTTGCGTTGTGCTTCGGTGTGAGAGCTCGCAAGCGCCTGATGTCCTGCGGCAATACGATGGCGCCACATTTCATTGATTACAAGTGCCACTACCAACGAAACGAAGCGCATGGGAGACGGCCGACACAATCGTATGCGCTGTGTTGAGTGCGAGCATAATTTCGGTTAGCTCTTCACCAAACAGACTGTCGGCCAGCGGGTTGAGGGCGGCAATACATGTGCAGCTATGTGGTGTAGGTGCGCAAGCGAATGTTGTTGTTTTCTACCAGAATTGTTATTGCAACCAACTAATTTGGTATCGATGTGTTTGACTCAGACGAGTGCGCTCCAAACGCGGGTGCGCGCCATGCACGAAGTGGAAAGTTTTGCTCAATACAAATTTGCTTTCACTAAATGGGCTTTTCACGATGCCTCGTGATACACCAACTACGAACGTTAGCGACGACCGATAGCGGCGACGACGTTTCAGCACTTTTGGGTATAACAGTAGCGGTTCATCGAATTGGCGTTCAGTTCTTAAGGGTAGTTAGTTGGAAAACGGCGTCAAATCGGGCTAACGGTGCCGCACAATTGGGTTGATAGCACATTTTTTTGTATTATACCAAAACTAGTGGTGCAGAAGACGGGCACAGTGCAGAGGGCCACCAGCAAGCTGAAAAATGTATATATAAATCGGTAGTAGTTGCTGAAAAAGTGTATACCGCAGTGTAGGAAGTATTAAAAATTCATGTAAATTTTGTGTTCAAATGTGGAAAATTCCAAATATCGCAGTCTAGCAACAAATCGAATGCATTGTGCAACCCACCAAAAATTATACAAAAGGTATATCAGCATTAATTAATTATACAAAACGCATACACACACAAATACATACACGGATAAGGAAAAAATTAAAAAAAAACCGAAAAGTGTTAAAAGCAATTTTTAACTAAAATTGTATACCGAAAACCAAGTAAATCTGCAGAAAAAGCCTAGAAAAAAAATACTCGAAAAAGTAAGAAAAAAATGAAGAAAATGTATGAACGAGAAAAATTTGTTGGGTATAACAGAGAAGACAGTGTAATGACCAAGCAAGTGATGTGAAAACTACAGTGGAGTGCGAAAGCGCAGCAAAGTGGCAGGAGGGAGTTTTCTGGGTACAGAAAAGCGAGTGCGAGTCAATGAGAAGTGATGGTGAAAAATGCATTACTCCAACAAAAGCAACACACACGCACACATACATGCAGCGAAATATGCGTGCAAAGCTATTTGCCTAACTTGAGTCATGTACTGGTGTGCGCCTAAAAATAGATTTCCCGAAAACGGTAACGGCGTGTGCGAACAGCAAAAATATACAGAAAATATACGAGAAAAAAGCATAAAATTCCGCAAATAATTTCGTTAAACTTCTTAAAGCGAGCAACGATATATGTCAAGCTAACGATTAAAGCCCAAAAGCCAGGGCGTAGCAAACTGTGCTAGTATGTTAAGAAACACACGCACGCACACACGTAGGCGCTGCACACACATGTGCACACTGGCGTTCGGCGAATTTCATTAAATGCGTGTGCATGCATAATTTTAGGCGTTCGAGCACAAGACACGGTGAGCCAGCGAGCGTGAAGCCAACGTCAAAGTAACATTACTTGAGCACTAAGCCACTAGGCTTCTGGTTGCGCGACGAGACGACAAACGGGACATTACAACACACTTCATTCACTTAGGAGAGGGGATGGGGGGCGGTGTTGGGGCCGAGTGTGGGGCGCAGACGAAGTAGGGACAGTGTGGCGCAGGTTCATTGCATTAACCCACTGGAGCGTGGAGGTGTGATGCTTATCGATTGAAGGCAAACAGAATTTTATTATAAATTACATCAACCTACATCTGACACAATACCCGCTGCCTTACTTACATACATATACCAACGCAGAATCACACATACACACCCACACAAGCACGGGCACACATGTAATTACTATACATTTATGTACACACAGAAAACGGTGCAAAGTGTAGGAGAGTTATAAAAATAAAACCGTTTGGGTATCAGTGTATTCACACGAGAGCAACTATTGCCTCGGAGTCATGCAAACACACACACACACACGCACATATAACTTAGCTGACAGCGCGCAGTAATACGCTCGTGTATCTATGCATAATTTTAGCGGCTACAGAGTAACCACTAAATACCTGCTTACTTGTCAAACACAACAAACACCAGCAAGAACAAGACACACATATACACCGACAGCGTAAAAAGAGTCAGCGTAAGGAGTTCGGCATGCGCAGCGCAGTGGCGCTCCGAATGGAGCTGAGCATCGCAAGAAGGAGCGCAAAGCGAAGTAGAGCACATAAAGTGGAGTGGAGTTGCGCCGAGTTGAGTGGATTTTCTGCGTGCTCAATAAGGGCGCACAGCGCAGAGTGGAGCACCGCTGCTCGTTAGTGCTACTGGTTTCGGTTCAACCAGAGTCCAAAACTATTTCTCCCGTTTAGTTGTGCGTGTTTGGCGCGAAGGCATTAGGCTGTGTCACTTTGCAATAACTGGATTCCTGCTATCGTAGTAGCGGTATATAGGCTTGATGGGTAAATGCTACTATTTGCCGGATACTACGTTGTTGGTGACAACCAAATACTTGGTTACTGTTATTTTCGAAAGCGGAAAGTGCCCGCACTAACTCGATTCGGTTGCATTTACTTAGTGCGATTTCGCCAATGATTAGTCATTTTGAGTATTCTGTACTAACAACTCGCTGATTGATGTGAAATGGCGGTGATTTCATCTCTATTGTGTCATCAGCAATGAACTTAGTTTGTCCAGCTTGACAAATCCCATCATATCGCATTCGGAAAACACAGCCCGTTGCCTGGTTCGAGTGTATTGTGTGCGTAACTGTCACTTTGTCCGCTCTGCGTTCAAATGCTGACAGCGGCATGTTCTTCAATTATAAGAAAATACCTTTTTCTGAATGAAGGCCATCACTCTGCTGACAATACTGTCAGAACATATATGTGTCTTGTGCTCGATCAACAGTTCGAAGATTCCTGATTTTGGAAGAACTGCTATGAAATATTTTCTGGAGAATTAGATAAATAATGAACGCCTAAAATATGTAGAGACTTTTGCAAGTAATTCAACATAGCAAAAGCTGTAAATGACATAGGGAGTAGGTGAAAGCGATGATTCAACAACGCATATTTTGTTCAGTAAATTTGGCTACCATCCACCAGAAATGTATATGAAGACTTATGACCCAATCCCAAATGCAGACTAGCTCCAATTATTCTACAATGCACTGGTTGAACCACCAGAGATCCTTCAGTTTTAATCTAGTCATGAGTACTCAATGATTCTATAATCGCGTAAGCGGTGTCTACGCCAATTAAGAAGAAGAGTACTCAATGATTCTCTTCTCTGGCTCAAATGTTCTGTACTTGTGACTAAATACATATCCGTTTCATTGCGGTTTACAGTTCGACCAAAGTTTTTCAACTTAGCGACCAGGTTTAGATAGCAGTAGTCAATCCCAACAAGAGCTTATAAGAACGCGTCCTAGAAATGCACCGCCAGTCAATAGAAGTGAACCGCCATGGCTATTCTCTAAAAGTGAACATCATTTTCTCTCCAGTTGCAACAGAACGTCTTCAAATGCAAAACTCCTTTAAGACAAAGAATAAAATAAGAATCTCACTATCTATTGTATTCTCACTGCTATTGTATTCGTATATATTCGCATAAACACCTGAAGTGTTTATATTCGTAGTAATAATATAATACAATTTCCGTGAGCTTGTCAAACAAATCGGCTTTGTAAGCAAAAAGCAAAAGCTTTGTTAGTTACTGATTTTATTCACGTCTCAGATGGTGCATCTGTTGAGTACAATTTTGGATGACTCTTTCGAGCATTCCGACTGGTAACTGGCGAATGACATATGCGATGTTTTGCTCCAAGGGCTGAATTGATTGATTGTCCGTATAGACTTTATTTACATACAAATCGAGCCAGAAATGGGCCTCATCCCAGGGAAAAATTTGCCTCGAAAACGTCGGATCTTCTTGGAACTTGGAGCCCATAAAGCGAATCGATGTTCCTTGGAAAGGTCGAGCGGGTTCAATTCTTGCATTTGTCGCAGCTGCACTTTGTAGGCTTTCAATTTAAGATCTGGACATAAAATGCGTGAAGTCGTTCCATACGTCAGTTCGAGTTACTGCGAACGGTGCCGAATCAACTTTCGACGGTCTTCGTGTACAGTCTCTGCTACGGCTGCTATATTTTCTTCACTGTGTGCTGGACGTGGTCGATAATATTCGAATAATGGATAGAAAGATGGGTTTCAAAACGGGTGATGGTGTTGCGACAAGTATTATTGACCATTAGTTGAGCGAAGCGCGCGAAACACATTCTTTACAGATCGTTATTTTTCCTGATAAAGTTGGAAGATTTGTAAACGTTGTCCAGGCGTAATAATAATTTTTTTTCATTGAGTTATAAAATTAATAAGAAATAAAGAATTTTTCCAAAAATAGTCAAATTTCAACCGTTAATATCTTTTAAACGGTTGGGTTTACGAAAAAATCATAAGATACCATATTTTAGAGCATTCAATTTCCTACAAAACCTAATTAACAAGACATTTTTTCAAGTAGTTGGAAGCGAGATATAAATTTTTCTATCTGATAATAAGAAAAAATAGAAAACCGTTAGGCGGAGGACCTTCCCGTTACAATTAAAAACTCATATTTGGAGGGGCTTTCTTAGAGGTGTCTAGGAACCTATTTCTGCGAGTACCAATTGAAAAAAAAAAAAAAAATTTTTTGAATCACCCTAATATACATAGATTTCATACAAAGATATTGCAAGCAATCTTTGGTGTTTTTTAATACCATGTCTGTCAAATATTGTTTGTTTTTTATGAAAGAATTATATGAGTTCGTTGAAAAGGGTGGAGATCGGTCGATCAATAATCAATATTGAGTTTGAAGGCGATAAATTTACAAGAGATAACACTAGCGCAGGGGATGGGACTCACATAGCAATGACTCTCTCATCATCTTGAACGTATGTATTGTGGAGGCTGTTTTTCCACCGCTTAGGTTGTCTAAAAATGTACAAAAAAAAAGAAAAAAAAAATAAATTACAAAGAGAAAAAGAACGAGGGGGAAAACCAATATGACCAATATGACTACCCGAAACATAGTGACTTTTGATAAGATTATGGGGATAAGTTTAATTTGTGAATTTTCACTGGCACAATTTATGACTTAAAAAACAATCATATCAATAATAATATTATTAATAACGGTACATTCGTATATACGGTGAAATCACATAATTGAAAAAGTGCAGTGAAAACAATGTCAAAGCTCTCGGTGTTAGATGCTAAATAATGGACTTACGAAAACATTGTGAAATAACGTTAACAGCTCAAAAAGTAACCTCTAACAAAGTGACGAACTAAGGCTTAACATATTAAAAAAAATCAAACTTGGAACCGCATTAACGGTCCAAAAATCATACACAAATCATTTCTATTTGGTGATTGGTTCATAGAAGGTTACAATGCTGAAGAGCCTCTCTGAACCAGGGCCAGTAGTAGTAGTGTATGATACCAAATAAAGATTGCTAAACCAAAATGTGTTCCTTACTAAAACGTCTTAGATTTTAAAAGTTCTCTCATAGCTAATTAAAAAAATATTAAATGTGATTCTTTCCCCTTCACTTACATAACGCGTAACGCAAACGCCACGTTGAATGTGCAACACAATTTGTCGAAAATGTCAACAACCTCAGCAGCGTTATGTAAATAAATCGCTATGAGCTAAAAGAATAAAAATCATATGCCAAGAAATCATCAGCGCGGCAGCGACAGCGACACTCATCAAACCAACCGACTTAATAACCAAGCAACAACTAAAACAATCAGCAAAGCGACGTTTGGGTCGACAGCCAATTGACCGGGCAATCAAACGACAAACAACAAGCAACAAGCGCAGTGTTAAACACTCTTCTGGGCAACAACGCCTAAAAGTATACTATCACAGCCACACAAAAGCCAACCGAGTACACCCACAAGGCACTAGGTGCCACTAATGCAAAAATAGCAACAACCGGGGGCGAATAAAATTTGATTGCCTGCTGCCCAACCACGCGACCAAACCGACAACGGAACGCAATTCGCGCACCGACACAGGCAGAAGGCAGAAGGCAGAAGGCAGCGGCGAAGGCGAAGGCGACAGCAACAACGGGAAATAAGACACTCTTTAGCCCTCGCGGTGCAGGCGTAGCTGAGGTGAGCCGTGTAGGCGGTTAATTGGGAATTTTCTTCTGCTAACGGTTGTTTCGAGAAAGCAGTCAAAATTCACCGGCTAAGCAAGAGTGGTAAGTTGAGCGCCGGTGGAGCTCCTTTATCCACCGACATGTGTTTGTTTCTTTGTTTGTATGTATGTATATGTATGTGCATATGCATACGGTGTGTCTCGAATTACATGCATTTATGCAGGTTAAATTGCCGGCAAAAGCCAAATTGATTTCGCAAAACTTGGCAAATGCGACATTTCTATGCAAATTTATTCATTCACATCCAATTCGCATACCTTTCAATGTAAATATGTATATATGTATGTGTGTATGTATGCGCACATCATACATTAATGTATGTATATTATACTTTATGTATGTATGAATGTAAACGTCGGCTTGTATGGCTGCGTGTGTGTGGCATATCTCCTGAGTCGCCATGCAAGTGCTTAAGTAGTTTGCTCGCTTGGAAGGACCAATATAAATGATAATTCCCTGCAACGTCGCGTCGCTTCGAGCATAAGGTCGAACATAAGGACAACGAAATTATTCGAATTCCGAACAGAGCACATGCTCGGTTGCCTTCATATTTATGTGACAGGAAATGAAAAAAATATTTCAGCTGTGGCTTTCTCAGTCGGCAGTGAGAGAACTTCAGGTGTGAACGGTTCCAAGCACAAGTTTTTTAATTAATTTCTTTCAAAAGTTCCTAAATGAAGTTTCGGTTTATGTACATACATATTCAATATAGTTATTTTTAACGGGGACTTTCATTTATTTTTGAATGTGTGTAATGAAATAATGTTTTAATTAATTTGAAAGTAATGAGCAAATTACTGGACAAAATTTCCAATCAAAAAGTTCTCTTAGGTGTAGCGCTAGCTCTAGAGAATCAAGCCATCATAATACTCGAAAATTGAGAGCAGTCTTGTCTTGGAGCAACCTTTCCTGGAATTTCACTTTATAAAATAAAGAACTACAAACCGAAGTTATTCGTTTTACATCTGTCAAGTCAGGTTTGGACTCGTCGCACTACATACCCGAGGGGTTTCAAAAACCTCAAACTATAATTTTTGTATGGAATTTGTTTTATTTGTAATGCACAGGGCTACTCGGGATGTATTTTTGAACTCAGACAATCTGTTATTAATCATTAAAAAATATATTTATTTATATTTATTTTGTATTAAAATTAAAAAAAAAAAACATAAAAAACAAACTTTTTGACTTAAGGGTTAGATTAGGTTAGGGCATATTAAGTTAATATCATTTGCAATGAAAAGGAATCCCCAAGTATTCAAAATTATAAACAAAACTTTAACATTTGTCAGAGAGCATATATGTACATTTCTTAAATTATTCTACGAATTTCGCCTGGTTCAGTCTATATCATATCTTTTTTACTCCTTCCGTTAGCTTTACGCATTTACATTTTTATATCGGTTTGTAACACCTTGAAGGAAACGTCGGAGACCTTATAAAATATATACATATATAACTGATTCCTTGAGATTTTGAGATATCGATCTAAAATTTTTCACAAGTGCTTTTCTTACTATGAATCTGCTCATTTGTTGGAACCACTGATATCGGGCGATTATAGCATATAGCAGCCATATGGCATTGGCATATGGCAGTAAAGAAAACTGTTTGATTTGGCATGGTATCTTCGCAAAACTTGGCAAAGACTATTGTTCAAGGCAAAGCTTTAACATACTGTTCAAATCGGACCACTCAAAATGAAGTTCCTGTTAGAAAAAGTTGAACCTGTGAAGTGTATTACAGCTTTGGTGCGGCCGAAGGTAACGCTTTTTTGTTTTTATTATATTTGGCTTTATTACCTCAGAAAGAAAGAAAGTTCTAATTAACTAGAACTTACCTAGATTTAAATCTCACAAACGTGATCATCTCAGCAGTAAATCCAAAATTCTATTTTTTTAACTTGTTCATGCCGTAAAAATAACTGAGGTCTTTTATGTTCTATTGTAGAATACCGTAAAAAGAGCTTACAAAGTTTACACGATTTTTTTCTTCTTTTCACTCACACATTCGCTTTCAGTTCAGTACGATTTGTGTACCTAACAATGATACGGTGGCACCAATTACGATAATCTCGTAAATTACTTCGTCCTAGACGATGTCTCCTATAGTTAGCTTCCTTCATTATAACGCCACTTTGAATATCTACAGTTGCCTAGCTTTTCCACCCTTACATGTTCCACATGTTTTGATCCATACCATTTCAATAACGACTATGTCAATGGTAGCGAAAAGTAAGAAGTCTTTGCTACCTTAAATACTATACAAATACTGTATATATATCTCAGGGAGGAACGATTGCCTTTGACGAACCAAGGGGCATTGGCTTGTTGTAAGGGCGTTGACTGTTGTCTTGATCTTAAGGTGATCAACGTGCGGGATGAGTACTTTACTTAAATGAGCTTGATTTGAAAACCTAAGCTAAAGCATGTTTCCGACAGATATCTTTCAAAGCAGTTTTTATGGTTAGTTCCACAGATCCTCTTTAAAGAGTTAAACTATTGGTTAAACAATTTCGATCCTAAACAGATTCTCACAAAAAGTTCAATCGTTGACACTTTAATTTATTTTTATTAACAAGTAAGTAAGGGCTAAGTTCGGGCATAACCGAACATTTCATACTCTTGCAACTGTTAAGGATAAAAGCCAGAGTAATTCTTTCAGGTACATAAGGCTTGTTAGCTATATAGGGTCTAGGGCAAGTTTTCAACCGATTTAATTCATTCGATGGACAAAGTAGAACCGTTTTAAGAAAAACGCGTACTCTTAATTTAATAAAATTAACTCACATATTGGCCGATATAATCGTTATAAGTCAGCTGGAAATAATATATATATATATATATATAAGGTGTATGGGTGCTAAAGGAAGTCTTCACACGATTCAAACCTTTTATAATATAAAAAGGTACTATTTCGATGATATATATCACATATTGACCGCTATATTCGGTAAAAATTCAACTATAGACACTGGGATACCACATATTCGGTATCCAGAAGCTGGAACAGTTTTGATTCCAATTGAACAATTCTTAGTCATAAGGTGCCATACTTCATAGTATAGCGCTATTCGTGTAAAGTTTTATCTGGTTATAAATTACTCCTTGAATTGTACATTTGTGAAAAAGAATCAAATGGAATTTAAACTTGTCTTATATGGAAAATAGTTGTGGCTGTAGTCCGATGTCACTCATTTTCACACTGTAATATAGGAATGTCAGTAGAATGTCATGTACTAACTTTGGTTAAAGTCTGTCAAGCGCGTCTTTAGGTATGTGATTTCACTTAAAAGTGGACAGACCTACGCTCATTGTCCAATATTTTCACCGGCTCCTATAAAGCCTTCTCATACCATATCGAGTATAAATTTAATGTCTCCGGCTTATTGATTTATCACGCTTTAAATAGTTTTTAATAGTGTCGTTATTTGTAGAGTGGGGGTTATATCCGATTTCATCCATTTTCACACTGTCAGTAGGTGTTTTTACAGAATTTTTCAAACTATTTTGTCTGCCTGATCATTTATATATGTATAAATAACCCTTTAACTACTTTGATTAGCTTTAGGTGATACATGCAACCGTTAGGTGAACAAAACTGTTGTACTTTGTAGCAACATGTTGCAAGAGTATAACAACGAGCAAACAATACCGAAATAGCTTATTTTGATGCGGAATTGTGGCGAATAGTCATATACTATATAATAGTTTTGTTAGAACGAGGAATATATTTTTCCGTCTCATGCTATTTTTAAGGAATGGTAAAGTTTTCTATTTTCCAACGAGTTATACATTTATTCCATAAGCTCTACGGCGGTAGCTATCCTTAAGATGCGCTCCCGTGATTTGGCTACCGTCCGACTCTTATTTTATTTGTTACTAGCTGACCCCGCAGCCGTTGTGCTGCGTGAAATTATGTGTTTTGAAATGAAAAGAAAGTTGAATTTATCATTTAATTTTTTTTCAATGTAACGCAGCTTGATAAACACCATTTTTTGCTTTCTGTTCCGGTGTACAGAAAAGCTGGTTTTCCAACTCGTGACCACGCCACGTTATCTGGCCGTGTGAAAAACATAGCATTTTCAAATGTATGCCACACACTATGCGACTATCCACTGGATAATTCACGGCGTTGTCTTCATTGTCAAGACGAACGATCGATTTGTATGAGCGCAAGTCTCCCGGAATTTGACTTTGAATCTTCCAGTTTAAGTCAACAAATCGGTGTTTTTGGCAGCTATCGTAGTTACGATAATTTGGCCAATGACCGAACATTTGTGATGAGTTTATCTTTCGTGCATTGATCAACTGCAGATGGAATTGATATCAAACCACCGGAAGTATCAACCGGAATTGACCCGTTACCAATTCTTGGTGAATACGATGTAAAATGTCTTCGGCAATGTCATTTTCGTTCGTATCCCATAATTGACGCGGGTTTGAAGGTTGATATGTCGAAATGATCTTCGCGAAAAGTGTGCCATCTGTATTTGCATTCGAAGTAGCTATCGCATCGTCCATCGTTTGATTCCAGTGATTATCATGTTCCAGCAATTGTAATTGCTGGCTTGCTTCTCAAAAAGTTTCACACACCGTACCATTCACAGTACGCAATGACTCAAATGGAGTTGAGCCGCGTACATTTATCAATAGCAACGGAAGGTAGAAGCAATCGTTGTTTTTTGGATGGATTGTGTAAATTGGTCCTAATGCATTAGTTGAGAACACACCTGGATGTCCATTTCATGTATAATATAAAGGCATTTCTGAATAGGGCAATGGTCCCACAAACGGATCACTGATGAAAGTTGAGAAAAACCTCGTCAATGACAATTTTGTTGCTGGCGGTGTTTCCACTGGCTGTACTGTATTCTCTGGGTTGAAATATACTCTTTGGTCATTTTCCAAATTAACTGCGAAACGCCTAACAGTCGGAAAATCATCGTTCATGAATTGCAAAAGTAAATATCCTACAAAGCGCTTTATTGCAGTTCACGTATCGACCGTATCGTTCAAGACCAATAATGGCCATGTTGCTTCCTTTGGTGACGTACTTATAAACGTATTTTATCGATTTCACCAAACTGCAATATTAAACATTGATATGAGTTTTGAATGTGAATTAGACAAAAGTAGAGAATATGGTACGATTCATGTGTTGTCAACATCGATGTGTTGTTAATGTCGATATTCACTCTTCTAAATTGAATGCTGAATGTTCTGCCATGGGCCGTTGGATATCCATCACTTCCAGTTTGTGTTTCCGAAAGAAAAGCACGTGGATAGTGTTTCGTGCATTTATTGTCAGACATACAAACCGAAAAAGGATTGTAGTGTCCGCAAGGTTCATGAACCATATTGGTTTTCATCACTATTATCAACTGTTGTTTAAAAAGTCGCGCTGTGACAGCGTGACGATCGCTTTCTGATTGACCGCGATCCATAATTCCACATGTATGTCATCGCATCCTGGGAATACTCGGTCATGTGGCTTGGGCTGCCAATGTAAGTTGATGCCAAAAAGAACGCCAACCGATATTAGCGCGACCTCTTCGTGGCATCGTAACAAATTTCAATCTGTAATTGAGCACTGTGAGTGAAACACACATAACGTTTTCACTGAATTATTTTCAATAATTTTTTTTTTGAATAGCCTGAATAAATAAAGCAAACGACAAATTTGAACGATTCAAATAATTGAAAAACAAAACAAAAAAAAATTACAAAAATAATTTTTGTATGAAAAAAAGTTACTTTTTGGAATTGTCCAATTTTCCGACTTTTTCTCACGAAAAGCACAAGGTTTTTTTTATTTCTAAACCTTCCCCGATCCATAGCGAACAACCTTTGAAAACTTCATCAAGATTGGTCCAGCCGTTCTCGAGCATTAGCGTTACTAACAAACAAGCATTCATTCGTTTGTATGGGAAAAAAGAAAAGGGCTGTTTTTTTTCGGCAATTATTCGATTTTTCTTGCCGTAAAAACCATCTTTGAACCTCAACGAACATTAAAAAAAAAGAAAAAGAAAATAAAAAAGCGAATTGGCCAAATTGGTCCAGGCGTTGTTGAGTTATGCGCTTAGCAACACATTGTGAGATTCATTTTTATATACATATAAGAAGATAATTGGCTGTGCTTGATAATCTCTGCTTTCGATAGGTCAACATATAGACTATATGTAGGGGACATTTGTTACGATATTTGTCACACTCAGAGGAAAACAGAAAAACGTCAGAGTTCTTATAAAATATATATTTACTTATGTTAATGATCACTGTGACCATCTATCCGTCTGTTTGTCTGTATACACGCGAACTAGTAACCCAGCTTTTTTTTAAATTATCCTAAAAGTTTGCAAGTCCTTTTCTAACATGAAGCTGCCAATTTGTCGGTGGCGTCGTCATCGGACCACAATAGCATATAGCTGTCATACAAGCTGATCGATCAAACTCAAATCCTTGTATGGACAGTATTTGTCAAAACATTTACGAAACTTGGCAGAGACTACTTTTCAAAGCATCGCTACAATCTCCGAACATACTCAGATCGGACAACTATAGCAATTGTCGATCATAATAATAAACTTTTGTACACTTTTTTGCTATAAAAATGCACTTGTAGCTTCAGTTCAACCAAGATTAACGTTTTTCCTCTTTGTAGATCTGCAGTGATTCAAAAATTTAGTTGATTAATTGAAATACGCAAGGATTTTTCGACAAAAATAGATGCAGAAAATTTCTAGTTTTAAGAAGAACAGACAAACAAACAAAGACTTTCAACTGCACTTCAAAGGATGAATTTTACTGTTAAACATATTTCGAAATGGTTCCTTGGTTTAAAAATGTGAAGTGCATCGCCAAACACTCTATAAAGTCGTAACTAGGTGGCATCACCTCTCAATCGTGTTCTCTGGTATGTGTCTTGGTCTAAATTTTTTAATACAACTTTGACGTCGAACATCATGTCGGTGGTTTGGCATAGACAAAGGCATTTACAAGATATCTTGGAATTCTGACTTCTGGTCATCTTAGTGGACCATTTTTTGTACTTTTTATTTTAACTTAGGCATTGGTATCGGACCTTAAAGTCTGTCATGAATACTAATGGGTACTCACTTCACAGACAGCTCTGAAAACGCTGGGAGTTTAAACGCTGTGCAAATCTGTACAAAGAGGTTCATCTCCAGGAGGGGTGTTATCGCCACTTTTGTGGATTTTAACAGTGAATAAAATGTTGTTAGATCTAGAAAAGCAGGGGTACTTGTTGTGGCCTACGCTGATGATATTATGATTTCAATTAGAAGTAAATTTCCAAATGCACTTGTTAACCTTATGCTTCCAATATTAAATGACAAAAACGTCTATTAATTGTCTGTAATAAGGGATAAGGGGTAATCTAATATGCTTAGTAAGTTCCCGTTTCTAGAGTGGGAAAGCGTTGAGATGGACAGGTACACTGGGGCACAGGGATAAGCATTTATACGGATATGTACAAGCTGGATAATTGAGTGAGACTTCAAATGTTATGAAATCTCAGGCATCTGCATTGATCGTACCATCACGGTGCACCCGAAATACATATGGGAAGAACCATTCGAGATACTATCGTGGTAAGTTTTAAGGCCGAAACACTATCTTCCACAACGGCAACTATTCGTAATGCTAGGTGGAAATATGGTAGAATAAAATTTAATATAAAAGCTTAATTTGAAGGGATCTTGAAGTGAATACTGAGCCTCCTGCATAAAACTCGCATAAAAGCTGTAATTCCGCAAGAGTCTAAATACCGTTAGCTTAGCAAAAGTTCAGCGCAAACGATTTTCTTCGACAGACATTCATTTATTATACAGAAGTAATTTAGAGGTACAAATGTAATGTTTCATTTGAACATTAATAATGGAAGGCTCGTAATCGCAGACGCTAACTCTCTGAGCAATTACGCGTTTTGCAGAGCGTTTAAAATGGGAACAGATAATTACCGTAAACGCTTGCATGTAAAAGGCATGACCCACATGTCGCACAACGCAGAGTTGTCTGGGCTTGTCTATCAAAAGCAGCACGCAATTTTCTAAGAAAAATATATGTAAATACGCGCACACACACATATGAACAAAAGTATGTATTTGCTGGGGAAGAAAAGTGCACAAACTTTTATCGGACATTGTGGGTAAATGTTGAGCGGATCTGCGGCACATTTGCTTTGGTCTCAAGTGTCCATCAACAATGAAAATTACTTCTAATCTAGCCCTGTCAATACATACGCACACACATAAGCGCCACATCGATGCATAAATAAGCTGACATTCGCATTCGCAGCGCTGGCAGTCACCCCTATGCATATGCTACGGAAATTAGGGTCGCCAGTGTAGGCATATTCGACAAGGTTTCCGTGTCATTTATTTATTGACAAACACCTGAGTTCAGCTCAACGCCTGCGCGCCATATAAAACCATAAAAGCCAACGAAAAATAAATTCCTTCGCAATTTGCGGCTTTACGACGAGCACATTAACTTTGTTATGCTTTTCTGCCTGGGAGGAAAGCCATTGGATTGGATGAGAGTTGTGTTTGAATGAGTGTGTGCACAAACTTTTGACAGTCAGCGCGGCAGCGCAGTCAGCGCCAACGCTATTTTTAGCACAGAAAAATATTTTTATTGATTTCAAATTTCGACCTTATTTTACGTTTATGTTGCACAACAACATGTTAACAACAACAACCGAACACGTGTGGATGTGTATGGTCCGTTGCTCGTAAACTTGGCAGTCCGTGTGCTCAATCACTCGTGCACTGCTGGCAGCGACAATGTTGCTCGCACACGAGTTAACCGTTGTAATGCCTCAAACTGAGTTTCTGCTCTGTTTACCTGTGTTTGTAGAAGCCGGATGGCGAGAGTAGCGAATTATGTATGCGCATGAGTGTATTTTGTTTTTGGAATGGGGCTCAAGTTGGAAATGGCGATGTCATTCAGTCGGCTATGACAAGCGTTGATATGCTTTGGCCTAAAAGTATGCTTCCGTTATGGCTGTGTGCACTCGTGCGAGCGGGAGTAATTGAGTAAAAGAGCTGATAAGTGTAGGAGAACGAGTACAGTGAGTGGGAGAGCCAATTAGATAAGAATTGGAGAGAGAGAGAGAGAGAGTGAGAGGCAAGCGATTACGAAATAGTAAATATTGGAATTAAGCGCAACTCATTCGCTGTAAATTTATGGCAGCATAATAAGTAGAGCAACACAAAATTTACGAAATTGGAAAAATTCCGACTAAAAACGATACCATCGCAAGTTACGGCAGCGAATACGCTGATTACGCGCGTTTGTAAATAAATAAATGCTCCTTCGAGTTGTGCTCGCTCTACGACTCTTATAAAAAGCCGTTATGTTTTTCTTCTTAATTGCCTCCCTCTCGGTTTTAACACATATTACAAAGTAAAAGGAAATGTTTATTTTAATTCCGACTTAATTTTATTATTTTGTTGTTTTCATCAACTTTTTTCATTACATTCTTGGACGCTTATTCGTGAGATTTGTGTGGCTTTTTGTTTTAAAAAATTTAACATTTATTTGAGAAACACATTTACAATAATATTATTCATAGTATTGCTCATCTGAAGCTTCAAGCCGTTCCCATTTCTCTGGCTATTAGTGAATTTCATCTCAAAGGAACTGCGCTGATTTGACGGCAGTGAATGAACCATGCCAATTTTTATTACTCTTTTCTGATGTGAACCATATTCTAGGTAGGAGTGCCGCCCTATCGGGCTCAATTAACACCATATTCTAGTGAGTGGGTTTAGTACCGACCGGCAAAAATGGTAGCCAGAAGGAGCATGATCCGGGTAACACTTCCTAATCGCTGTTTTGCAAATAATTTTGAAACGTATTTTAGAAGATTTTGATATACTACGACCTTCTGCTCCCACCAAACACAGATTACTTTGGGATTTGGTGGATAAGACATAAAATTTTTTTGGTTCAGAGTTGTCGCAATGGATACATTTCTCATCACAAGCAACATTTCTGAAGTGGCTTTAATTAATATGGCACCCTGTATCCCTGCTATTGAATGATTCTGTAAGATTTTCTTGTATTTTTAAAACTTCCGATAAAAAACGAAAATTTTTGACTCTGGTTTTCCTCATATTAAAGTAATTAAGAAGATATCCCCACAAAAACAACTCTTCCGGCACAAAGCTCGCCATAGTTGTATGAAAAACAGATAGTGTTGCTTACGCCTGAAAAGGCGCACTAGAACAGTAACATTCAAAAGAAATTGTGGAATAATGGTATAAAAACACGGTTGCGGTATCTCTTGGCAAACCTAACATTCTTGCCAGAGATAAAGAGATGTTCAACTCATCTCTCATTGGAAGTGAGAGAGCAATTGCTAAGCCTCAAGACATCCTGAACTCGATCAACTGTCAAAGTTCTGGAGGGTTTGACGTTTAGCAATTGGAACGAGCGATGGCCAGATTGAAATCTTACCAAAAAGCATTTTATAGCATTCAAGACCACTAATAAAAAAAATGTATAACAATAAAAATTAAATAAAAAATGCTAGTTTTGAGGCGCTGTCACACCCTTTATCCCTGATTCTTGTTATAGATACAACATGATCAACATAACGATCTAAGTTAATTTAGCTATGTCCGTCTGTCATCCGTCTGTATTAGTTTCATAAATAGATCTAAAGTTTTTATACACGTCGTTTTCTCCCAAAGAACCGCCGAAAGCTTCCATTCAAACTGACCATTTAAAGCCGCGACAAATATCTTCATGAAACAACTGTTTTCCTTATAAACTAAACTTAAACCAAATTGAAGCAAGGAATTCGACCTTGATTGTTGCATGTTATTGCAAAATCGAAGAGATTTCGGCCATTAATTCGGACCTCTTCTTACGAATAACTTTGCGCAAAGACACATAAAAATCAAATGGTATTCCTTGTTCACACTTTGCCCGGTCGGAAGGAGGTCAGAGTGCAGCACACCTCGATAATCGAAGGAAATTGTCAACATAACATTGATTTTGGCTTCGGCTCACCTATTCGGGCTTGTGATCGTCTATGTCCTGGTCGCAACCATAGATCCAAGACTCATTGTCAATAATAATACGTTTCATGACACCCTAATAGTCGAAAAGCATTGTTTCACTGATGTTAACGCGACGCCGTTTTTCGAAAAAAATTTGTGATTTTGGAACAAATAGTTCTTTTACCTTTCTTAGGCCCAAATGATCTTTCAAACTGACTTTCACTGATTATTCCGACGATGCCAGTAAGATTTTTGACTCTTAACCGTCGATTCTCAAACACCAATTCCCTTATTTTATTGACATGTTGATCATAGGTTGATATAATAGGCAACTGGATGTGGTTCGTCGTGAATGCGTTCTCGACCCTCTTTGAATCATTTGTACCAATCAAATACTCTTTCTCGCGACAAAAAATTATTACCGAAGACCTTTTTCAACATTCTGAAAGTTTCGACACCAGAAATTTGATTCCGCACACCAAATTTATGGGAGTTTCTTTGTTGAACAATTTCACTCATCGTAAAAATCGCCTAATGCACTTTATTCTTCTTCTTAATTGGCGCAGAGACCGCTTACGCGATTATAGCCGAGTTAACAACAGCGCGCCAGTCGTTTCTTTTATTCGCTACGTGGCGCCAATTAGATATTCCAAGCGAATCCAGGTCCTTCTCCACTTGGTCCTTCCAACGGAGTGGAGGTCTTCCTCTTCCTCTGCTTCCCCTCGCGGGTGCTGCGTCGAATACTTTCAGAGCTGGAGTGTTTTCGTCCATCCGGACAACATGACCGAGCCAGCGTAGCCGCTGTCTTTAAATTCGCTGAACTATGTCAATGTCGTCGTATATCTCGTACAGCTCATCGTTTCATCGAATGACCAATGCGCAAAGGACCATAAATCTTTCGCAGAACTTTTCTCTCGAAAACTCGTAACGTCGACTCATCGGTTGCTGTCATCATCCAAGCCTCTGCACCATATAGCAGGACGGGAATTAGGAGCGACTTATAGAGTTTAGCTTTTGTTCGTCGAGAGAGGACTTTACTTTTCAATTGCCTACTCAGTCCGAAGTAGCACCTGTGGGCAAGAGTAATCCTGCGTTGGGTTTCCAGGCTGACAGTGTTGTTGCTGTTAAAATTGGTTCCTAAATAGACGAAATTATCTACAACTTCAAAGTTATGACTGTCAACAGTGACGTGAGAGCGAAGTCGCGAGTGCGACGATGTTTGTTTGATGACAGGAGATATTTCGTCTTGCCCTCGTTCACTGCCAGACCCATTTTCTGTGCTTCCTTGTCCAGCCTGGAGAAAGCAGAACTAACGGCGCGGGTGTTGAGGCCGATGATATCAATATCATGCACTTTAGGTACTTCAAAAGTAAAATCGTATACTAAACACTAATGATTATTTTCATATGACATTTGGCACAGATGTCAGTGACAGTCATACTGACCTAGAAATTAATATTTCGGCGAATAGGTTTTCGCGCGAAATTTAAATTAAAGGTTCGTTGTAAACGAAGATAACGTCCTTCTTGTTTGTACATACGTTGGTGCGTTCTGTGAAAAGAAAGGTATGCCTCAAACAAGGTTCTGGGAGACCTAGTAGCTGCTGTATCACTTTTCAATTTAGGTTGTTATTCCTATATTATTAAAATATAGTGGAGTTTTACTTAGAAATCTAGCGTAAACCAGGTGCAGGCGCGCTCATATTTCTTAAATCTGGAG
The DNA here is from genome assembly GCF_024586455.1 of Bactrocera neohumeralis. Classification (NCBI taxonomy): domain Eukaryota; kingdom Metazoa; phylum Arthropoda; class Insecta; order Diptera; family Tephritidae; genus Bactrocera; species Bactrocera neohumeralis. Next base: position 35,368,119 of record NC_065921.1, read on the forward strand.
GTTTACCCAGCTCAAGGTATTTATTTACTAATATACATTTATTATATATCCCAACATTTGATATTCTAAAATAGCTAACGACTCGTAATGGCGGAGGGATTTGAAAACGAGCATATACAGGTTAAGCACAGGGGTGAGCTAGAAAATATTATATTATTTCCACTGAGGTGGCAGTTGCACGCGAGGCTATTTCCAAACACGTACGTAACTCACGACGCTATCGGCGACGTCGCTAACACCGTTATCGCGGCGTATTCTTAGAATGTACTTAAACCCAGCCAACTGAAGTGTGGCTGCTTTGGCGCTAAAATGACTGGTAAGCCGGCAGCTGGCAGGCACCTATGGCATCAGCAGCGAAGGAAAGAAAACAAGTTGCTGCGCTAGGTGCTTGGTGGTTGGCTGGCTATTGACCGTTAAGGCGGCAATATTGGCTGTTTTCTGTGTTGCATACTATTTTTTGCCGCATTCGGAATTCCGCAATTCAAAGCTCGTCTCGTTGGTTTGTTGTTATTGCGCATTCGTCGGTTACATTTTGTTTTAAAATTTCGTTTAGCTTACTTTCATTCATAAAGCTTTCAACAGCAGCAAAGCCAACAACAACAAGCGCTGGAAAATGTACGCAGGTACAACTGAGTTCCGGCAGCAAAGAGCCTGAGCCACGGCAAGCTTTGCAGACGGGTGGGGTGGCATGTAGGTGAGTGACTTCGGCCCCTGGTCTCGTGTTGTTTGTTTGCGTGTATGTAATCGTTTGAATTGGATTTATTGCTGGTTTTAGCGCTTGGTTACTGCTTCTCGAGCGAAAAAATGTAGCAAATGTAGGCCTAGGGTTGCCTCATTGCGTATTCTAGTTGGGAAGCAGTGGCAAAAGTAATGGAAATAGTTAAAGCTGAGCACTTTGCCGGAAACATTTCTCGAAAACTTGTTTCTTGTAAAATATGTACAATCACATACATACACATATACATATGTGTTTGAAACACCAATGAAATCGCTTTCAATTCGTGTGCGTGTGGTTTTGCAGCTGTGAAATTAGCAATTTTTTCTATGTTTGGCTATGAAAGCATTTGTTTAGAAAGATTTTGATAAAGATAAGAAACTTAAATTTCGGCAGTGACTATATATTTTACAAATTAGTTGGCAAACACACACTAACGAGACCACCTAATGTTATATATACAGTGAACTAGAAAAAACTTTTTCAGTGAAATGTTTTGACTGTGAATTGACTTGTCTCCTAAGGCTTTTAAGTTTCATCCAAAAGGGAGAAAAGGCTGTTTTATTAATTTTCATAATATAATTGGAATAAATTTAAAAAAATTCAGTTTTCTGCAAAAAAAAAAACGAATATTCAAAATGCCACCATTTTCGAAAACCAAACAAAAAAATTTTGCAGTTTGCATAAATAGCCATTTTAAAACTCCTGAAAGTAAATTAATACATTGCATGTACATCATTGCCTTTTTCATGGTTTTTTTTTTTTCTATCATGGTTTGTAATCCACATTTTGTGTGAGTTCAGGTAGTATATTTGACCAAAATCTTCTTCATTTGACGAGCTATCTGCAAGAAATCCATCTAAGTGAAGATCAGACCATTTTCCCTACTTTTTCAAAGAAAAAACACAAAAACTTCCAACTTAATAAGGAATGTTTACTCTCATTCGAAAGAACATTATTTGGCATTTAAGATTTTCTCTTTAAAATGTTGGCCGAGGCTACGTCTCGTTCGAGCATTTCGACTGGCGAATGACACGCGTGATGTTTTGCTCCGAAGCCTGAACCGAAGCGAGATTGTCCGCACAGACTTTGGACTTAAGATATATGTATATCCAACAGTGTTATATAACACGATCTTGGTGGCCAATCGTTCGGCTTAAAAAGTGAACGTGGCCGTCTGCATACCGAAATGTTCTCTAAATAAATCCATTGATTGATGCGATTTGTGGGAAGTGACGCCGTCTTGTTGAAACCATATACCGCGGAGATCATGAACTTCAATTTCAGGCATCAAATAATCGGTTATTATGGCGCGATAACGGTCGTCATTGACGGTTACGTTATCATCGTCATAATTTTTAAAAATATATGAACCGATGATTCTGGATGAAATGGCAGTTCTTTCATCTCGTCGCTTGGGAAGGTCGAGCGGCTTCAGTTCTTACATAAGCTATATTTTGTACGCGTACGTAATACCGCCAAGTCATTCCATACGTCAGTCCGAGTTGCTGCGAATGGCGCCAAATCGACTCTGCACGGTCTTTGTGTTCACTCTCAGCTACGGCTGCTATATTTTCTTCACTGCGTGCAGTCTATTTGGTCGAATATTATCCAATAATGAATGCTGGGTTCACGATGGGTGATGGGCTTGCGAATAGTACGGTCAGTAGGCCGAAACACATTCCTCACAGAACGTGAATTTTCGTAATAAAGTTGAACGATTTGTAAACGTTGTTCAAGCGTAAGTCGTTCTGTGATGAAATGCCAAACCATACTGAACAAAAATAACCTCACAGCTTTGACATGACTCACGCGTAATCTGTCAAAGCAAGGCTAATGAAAAATTACCTCTACTTGGATCAACTGTTATTTGTGGGAGCCTTTTTTGTGCCTTCCTTTTATTTCGTAAAAATTTCGGTCAGGAGACTGGGCGGACCTTTCAAGCACTGTTTGCGTTATCAGCGAGCTACTTTTTTGGATATTCGCTTGTATTGTCTTTGCTGAAAGACCCAAACCATTTTATCACTACCATAGAGCAGCATGGTTGCATGTGTAATTTTGACGTAAACGAACAAAAACATGGCTTCACCTTTATGATTGTTCGACCAATTTTATCAATTTGTATGCAATGTTTTGGATTAAATTCGGTTTTGGGCGTTCTTTTCAAATACTGACGGAAGCGTTTTTTACTAAGCAGATTGCGCGAGTTTTCTAATGATCACTTAATGTGTTGGTTTACAAATTGAATTAAATGCTGCCAGGTTTTATGTGAGGAGAAGTTTATTTGATAACGCTTGTGAATGAAATAAGCTTGGGTTCCATGACCCATTTCATTAATATTAACCTTATTGGTCCACCAGTTAATAAAAAAATAGCGTCGGAGGCACTTTTGCATCATTTAAGTGACAATGAACGACTAATTTTTGATTTTATGGTGATTTTAAATGAGCGCTCCTATTATTTAGGGAAGCCAAAGGCAGCATCTATTGCTGAAGTTCTGGAATTGTCGAGTAGATATGTAACAGCTTTCCTATTATTTTGATAACAATTGCGTGGCTTCTGTTCGTTTTAGAGCTCTTAGTTAGGTTACCGTGTCTGTAAAAACTGCGAGCATGGAGCTTGAAACGATTACACCTGGTGGCAAGTAGAGTATTCCAAAATTATTTTATTATTTCATATAAGATATGTGTGATTAAGTACTGTGCAGTGGCAACGATCGTTTAAGCACGAGAAATGATCGTGTAGGAAAGATGTGATGTAGAGACGTGCTTCTTCTTGGAAAAGTTCATGAATGTTTGCATGGGTAGCTAAAATTGTTTATAAAATCATATCGTTCGATAAAAGACACTAATTGAGTTTTATAACCCATTTTTACCACATTTGAAGTTTCACTAACTTGAACGTGCTCGTACATTACGATGTTCAGCGTGTAGAATAATCATCTAACGATATAGAGTTATATATGACGCGGTTATCATTAGATCATGTTCCACATCTTGCTGACTAAACTCTCAAACTGTGATAATCAATCTATCAAGTGTGTGATAATCCTTGGGTAGATACTTCTTTTAAAATACAATTCTAAATGCATTTGAAGACTTTTCTGCTGAGTTTACTTATCAAACGATCTCTGTATACCTTCCTTGAAACATGTCTTGCTGAAACGGCAACTTCTACTATTTGAAATGTAGCCAGTTTTCTGATATTTCACTATTCAGATGTTCTAGTAAATATAAATTAGTTACTGTTGATTGATTTCCATGTTTTAAGACATAGCTTAGCTTGGGTTAATCTAAATCACGATAAACCAGTTTTGGTTCTTAGTAATGCCTGATCGAGTGCCGTTGCGAAGTTCATGAAGAGTAGTTATTCAATAGGTTTTGTGGTCATTAACGATGCCCTTTCCAGTGCCCCATATAGTAGAGCCTCCGAATGCTTGAAGCGATGCCTTGCTAATGCGAGATATGTGCTCCATTGTTTCCGTAGTACCTGGCGCTTAACATACTCTCGATCTGCCAGCCCCTTTCTGCAAGCGTGCACCGCCATCAGTCTTTGACGAGTAAGCATTTCAAGTATGTTCATACAGTCCCTTCTATCGAGTGCAAGTACAAACTTTGTGCACTATATTTCTGATCAAACGCTTTAGAAATGACTTTTGCAGATCCTGTCGGTCCAGATCGTCGCATAGACAATAAATGGGCTTATCAATATTGGTCACGTTTTCGGATGATTGGTGATCTTGTCCGCTATGCCATTGTGACCTTGTATCCATTAGAAATGAAGCCGCTTGTTCCTAGCGCTAATATCCGCTGCCGCCCTGCCGCCTCCCAGGATACTTTTATGCAAAACGAGGTTATTGCCATGATATGTTGCTCGGCTGTCCAAGTAGATATTAACTCAGGAGTTGCCTGCTGATATGTTCGAGGCTAGCTGCGCGGCATTCCCAATAGCAAAAAGCTCTGCTTGGAATATACTGCATTGCTAATATATATATATATACTCTGCTAAGAATTTCGAATTTCTCTGAGGCACTATTCATGACTTAAGTGCAAGCGATCACCCTAAATTCCCATTAATTATCGTCCCCCTCTAATCAACCAAGTAATCCATCCTATGGCCAAAAATAGTAAGACTTTGTTCGTAATTTTAAATCTCGTACTTTATTATTTAAAATTTACCCCGTCCCTATAAAAGCAACTCCCCTAGGCTCCAATCCAATTGTGCCAACGTTTTTTTCACTCCTCGAAAATATTGTTAAAGTCAATTTCCGGAATAGTTTTCAATGTGCGTAACGATTCACGTTTAATGTCTTCAATGGACTAAAAACGGTTTCCCCGGAGCGGTGGTTTGAGTTTGCTGAATAGCCAGAAGTCACACGGAGCTAAATCAGGATAATACGGTGTTTGCGGCACGATATTTGTTGAAGATTGCGCGAAAAACCAACGAAGAATCAATGCAGTATGCGACGATGCTTATCTTGGTGTAAAAAGCAAGAGTTGTCGGCCCATAATTCATGCTTCTTTTTACGAATAGCTTCGGGCAAATGACACACAACAATCAAATAGTATTTCTTGTTCACAGTTTGGCTGGTCGGAAAGAATTCGGAGTGCGCCACACCGTCGATTCTCAAGTTCCCAACCCTCTCTGAATAATTTGTTCCAATCAAAAACATTTGTTCACGATAAGCAATTATCAATGAAGGCCTTTTCCAACATTCCGAAAGTTTCAGGTTTCCCAGAGAAATTTAAAACAAAAGTCTTACTATTTTTTGACCACTGTACTTCGAGAAATTTTAGTTTTGCAGAATTTTGGTTTTGATTTCATCTGCTCGTTATATCCGTACATGGTATGCTAAAACCGATGATTACTTAAAAAGTCATCGTCATTTTATATTAATTAGCCTTTAGCTTGCTTTAGCAGACAATGCAGAATACAGTTTGCGTTTTCGTTCATGCTGTCGTATTTCTTTTTGTTACATTTGCAGATTGAAAAACGTGACAGATACAATATCAAAGAAAAAAAACAAAAGCAAAAGCAAATAATACATAAAGGAAGCAAACAAAAGAGAATCTAAAACAAAACAAAATACAAAATCACTCTGTAAACGTTGTACTTAGCACCCAATTGGGCTTAAACTAGGATCAGTTTTTTGAAACTTCTTAACGAATTACATAAAAAACCAAAAAAAAAACAAAAAAAAAGAAAAAAACTAAAAAAATTTCAAATTATTACAGCAGATTTATATAGTTACTTTTTGCGTCGCCTTATAAAAACTAATCGCACATATTCGTACATATATACACACATACTCACATATATATATATATATATATATATATACAAGCTACTGTACTCGTATATGTGAAAGCGGAGAGGAGCAGAGCGAAAAAGAAAACACAAAACAAGAGAGTAGACGAAATTCACGAAAACAAGAAAAACATATAGCCGAACAGAACACATAACCTGAGCAGTGTGAAGCGAGAGAGAAACCGCGGACCGACCGCGGCAGATTATGTCACGAGACGATTACAATCCTGTAACTAGCTCTGGTGTTCGTAGCCCGGGTCGCTCAAGGCGGCTCACGGAATTGCCAACTGTAGATCGGTCGCCATCACGAGACTACGGTGCACGTGGAAGTCCCCTAGGTGAAGACCAAATATTAAAAGTGATATTTTCAAGCAATTAAATTATTAGTTAATTACATAAACTTACAGACATATGTATGTATGATTTGAGATGTTTTCGTTTTTTGAGTTGTAGCCGCTGATAATGTATATGAGTTGAGACCAGTGCAAAATGCAAATAGAGCAATTATGATTTTATTGAAGCAGGATTTCAATGCAAGACTGCACGCAAGGCAAATTTGTGTTTAACTAGTCATTAAATTGCACTTAGTATACTATTAAGATATGTATTAAGAGTATTGACGCCTAAGCTATAACATACGAAGAAGTTGTGTTATGTTAAGTTGCTAGTCCATTCGCACCCGACACGACAGATCAACTGGTTTGCTCCGCATAGAACTTTGAAAGTAATATATTGTATGGAATGTGTTACAGAAATGGCAAAGCAATTGAATTTTTTTGAACGTAATCGGCTCTAATATGTACTTTCGATCCGTTTATAAGTATATTATAAGACATTTTTTGTACTAAAGCTATTTTGAGCGTGTTCGATTCGTTACGGCTTTAGTCGGTAGTTATAAACTCTACTCTCTTTGTAAACGTTGCAAGCAAAAGCAACAGTTAATTTATATAGTTGGGTGAAAGTTGTATGAAACACCGACCGCTAAATATAGGGTGTTTTTTACATGTGGTTTTCTGGAAGAAATAATTTAATGTTATGGTCAAGAATTTGGCTTTATAATAAATATAAGGCTCTGCCATTATGACGCCCGCGATTGGCCTAATTTTCACACACTTCCTCTTAAACCGCAAGATCTTGGAGTGTAATGTGCTCACCAAAGGTTGCCTTCAATAAATTGATTGTTTCGTTGGCTGTATGGCATGTGCCACCGCCTTTTGAGGCTCCTTCCTTCAATTCATGCATGAAAAGTCAATATAATAGTTTGTCAATAGTCTGAAAGCGCGTAGTTCTAGTTTTATTCGTCGCATCGGGTCATGCTATACCATTTCACGCGCTAACACGTGTTTGATTGATTGTCGTTTCTTTTAAGTCGTTCGTGAGTTATGGCGTCGCAAACATGGAGCAAAATAAAGAGAAAATACGGCATATTTTACAGTACTACTACGATAACGGCAAAAATGCATCTCAAGCCGCCAATAAAATTTGTGCAGTGTATGGACCCGATACAGTTTCCATTTCCACCGCACAACGATGGTTTCAACGTTTTCGTTCTGGTGTAGAGGTGGTCGAAGAGGCGCCATGCTCCGGAAGGCCTGTCGTCGAAAATTGCGATAAAATCGCTGAATTGGTCGAAAGTGACCGGCATAGTAGCAGCCGCAGCATTGGTCAAGAGCTGGGCATGAGTCATCAAAAATTCATTTCAATTTCAATAAAAAAAAAAATTCAATAAAAATACCGCAAGACTTTTTTGACAACCCATTATATGGCTCTATAACCCCATTGACTGTAACATTATGGACGGGTTAATTTTGGAAGATATGTGGACTAATGAGTTCCTGTATCCATAGAGGACACCAAACAGTTACTCTTCAAGAATTTTAGGTCGTCTCAACAACAGCTTGTGAATTATCATCCCTCCAAATTGAGCAATACTCTGTTTTACAAATTTACGACTCTGCGGGGCGATTATGTCCACCGAATATTGGACGCTGTGCGCAAAGCATCGTGCGAGCCGAACCATTATTTAGGTAATAAGTTAGCACGATGTTCAGGCGTTATTCCGAAGTTAGTCCGCTCATTATGAAATGGCAGTCCAAACTGAGTATAAATTAAATAACGTCTGTCAAAAGGACCAATACCGAAAAAATGATTGCCGAATTGAAAACCACATGCTTAAAAAATAGCCTTCATATATTCGATTGCTGGTTTATACCCGCCAATGATTATTTTACTATTTGGCATTAAATATCTTGTGACACTTGTCTCCTCTCTCTAAAAAGAGATGTTGCTCCAATGCTAATTAGAACCCTTACATTCTTTCTACTTCAAGAAGTTAAATTGGACCGCCACGATACATTACATGATCAAAAGGGCAAATCTTCAGATTTATTTTCGTCTAAAACCAATATTCTGAAATAAAACAAAATTTGCTAAATATTTAGTCAAAAATGTAATATAACGGTAATTAGTGGGAAGCCCAATTGAAGACTTATTGAATTTCCTTTTTATTCTTGCACTGATTCTTTTTACATCCTCTAGGTTTTACTCAACTAATTGGAACCTTAACTCGCCTTCATTAACCGAAACTTGTATTAATCCATTTACAAAGCGAACACTTCCGAAAGGTTCCGATTAGCATTTCCGAATAGAAATTTCAGGTTTCAAATGTAGCTACAAATAGAGCAAAATTGGAGATTACAAAAACCCTGCTTTCTAGGCAGCTATTATAAAATATTATGTTGCTTAGACGTCTTAAGCTATTTGGTTTAACCGTATGTCTGTCAAATGTTTACACTAATTTCAACCAGCGACTTTATATGTAATTTCGTATTTTTTGTTTGTTTGTTATTATTACCTTGATGTTTATTGGTTTAAACTTGAGGTAATGGCTTCTACCTTTGTTTCACATCTGACTCGCGTGAAAGAGGCTTTGGTTTTTGAACCTCAGAAAAGTCCTCATATAGTTCTTATTAGGTGCCCAACTAACATCGTTTAGACGTGACTACGGATATTATCGAGTTCGATTCGAACAAAGATCTAGTGAGGTATCAAGACGACATCTGAAACTGAAGGTCATTCCAATCCATATCTTTTATTTCTAGTCACAAGAGGTCACAGCTCATTCGGCTGTAGTTCTTTCCAGTCACAAGAGGTCATAGCTCATGCGTCTGTAGTATCGTCTGTAGTACTAAGTATGGAGCGAAATATTTATAGTTGATTTTTTTCTTGGAAATTTTTCTTGTGATTACTACTAGATTCTGATACACAGTCCGAGCCAAACTTTTTACCTTTGAGCACCGAGTGGCTTATGCGAACCTCAATATATCATTGCGGTTTTATTTGATATTATCAAAATAAAGATTAAGAAATATGATATCTCTGATGAATAATAAAAACCGTTCCAACAGAAGCACTAAATTGACCTAAAAATAAATTCAATATGCGGCAACGTTTTCCGAAGCGCAGCGAGATTCTCACAAACGTCAAAATTTCAAAATGGCTCGGAAGTATTTTGGTGCAACAAATTCTACTTAAAGTGATAACATTGCCATTATCTTTACCGTTTTATGTTTAGCGGTATGCTTTAACTCTGGCAATTAGGCGTGTCTTAACTTCTCTTCTCCTGCCGTTAAGTAAAAAACAAAAAGAACAGAGAAAATCGGACGCATAGAGAATTGGTGGTGAATTGGATTGAAATTTTTAATTGAGCATCTAAATTAAGAGTTATTATGTTTACAATATCTACTGTCATATATTTTCCATACAGACGCGTGCACACGTGACCATGCGCTGCGCTGGCGTATTACGTTGTTTGCGTTCACGCACAGACAGATTTCGCAGTGAGGCCATGAATCAATATGCACAAACACACACACACATACAAAATTTATTGAAGCCCATTAAAAGTGATTTCCGCCAAACAACGCGCGTTTGTGTGTGCGTGTGCGTGTGCGTTTTGCGCATTTGACCTCGCCGCGTGGCATGTCAATGATTGTTTCGAAAATATATGAACGTAAAATATGCATATTTATATTGGAAATTTTATTAACCCGTAAAAATAATGCCAAATTCTTATGTATGTATGTATGTATTCGTATTTATGGTATTTATGGTACGTTCGTAATTGCTTACGTGCAGCAGGGAACACATGGAATTGGCTTGTGACGTTGTTTCAATATAACGGAATTCAAATATTTTACTTACCGTTAAAATGCAAATAACTTTGCGACACTGACAGTTATAAATTGCACAACAACAGTTTTCAAAATATTAAATTAATATTAATGTATAGTTTATAGCAATTAATTTAGTGCATATTTTATTTCCTTCCATTTTCATTTATGTCTCTTTTATAAAATTTACTGATGGCGGAGCTTTTGGTGAAAATGAGAGTAGTTTAATTAATTGATAAGGTTATAACGGAAGCTGCTCGGGATAATAAAGAATACAAATTATATAAAGTGTGTTTTTTAATGTGGCTTTCAAGGAGAAATAAAAAAGTATTGAAAGCTATTAACAATTTACCATTATTATAATGATAAGGTTTTGTCATTATGTTTCGAAAATTGTTTGAGACAAGTAAGCACTGCGACTGGTCCGAGCCAGGAGTCCTAATTCTGGACCACTTTTTGTAACAATTGGGTCAAATGTCAGCAATAATACTTCGAATATTCTCTTCCAAGGCATCAATCGTGTACGGGGCTCCTGCCCATAGGGTACACCAAAATGAGAATGTAATAGCGTTTCAACAGTTTTTTGCCGAATGTCATCACTACAAATGAGATAATGTTTTTTAATAACTTATGCATAATGAAGCATAAGGACGAAGACAAATCAACAGGACCAACACCGAACAGAATAAGCGCAACCGCGAACCACTACGGACACTTGACTTTTAATCGGCCATTGACACCCATTCAATCCAAAGTGTCCTTCATCCTTTTTCGAACCATAATTTTGGTAATACGTTTGAACGATTTGCAAACGTTTTTCCGAAGTAAATCTGCTTATTATAAAGTGACAAGCCAAACAAAGTACAAGGTATTTTCCAAAGTAAACAGAACTTAAAAAAAAAAACAGAATAAATGGTTTTTTCGGCAAAATCAATTTATTTTATTCAAAATAGTCTCCTTCTGCTTCAATACAGCTTCAGCTAATGGCCTCTTCGTCTGCATAACGTTTTCTTTGCATAGGCAAGTGCATTGTTCCGAAAAGGAAGAAGTCGCATTGTGCCATATCAGGTGAATCCAGGGAGTAGTTAATGGTTGAAATGTGATTTTTGTGCAAATAATCGGTCACAAGCGTCGATCGATGAGACGGCGCATTATCGTGCAGCAAACGCCAATCTTCGCGATATTCGGGCCGAACACCTCGAATACGGCGCACCAAGCGCTTCAAAACTTCAAGATAGAATACCGCATTAACGTTTTGGCCGGGTGGAACAAATTCTTTGTGGACAATACCCTTGGAATCATAAAAACAAAAAGCATTGTCTTCACTTTTGACTTCTCCATGCGGGATTTTTTGGGTTTCCGCTCGTCCGCTGCCTTCCATTCAGCATTCTGGCGTTTTGTTTCGGGATCATATTGGAAACACCACGTTTCGTCACCAGTCACAATATTGTAAAGAAGGTTTTCGTCCTTTTTGACCTCTTTATTAATGTCCTTCGAATGTTGGATTCTGGGAAATTTTTGGTCGTTAGTCAATTTGTGTTGGGTCAAAATGCGATAAATCGTTGTTTTGAAGATGTTCAATTCCATTTCCATGAATTTCAATGATGATTTCGCCTGATTTTTGATGAATTCGCGCACAGTTTCCACGGAATTTCCGGTGATCACGGATTTTGATTGGCCCACATGTTGATCATCATTTATGTTCTGATGGCCACTTTGAAAACGTTGAAACCACTCCTGCACACTGCTACGGGATAGGCAATCATCGCCATGAACGTTTTTCATCAATTGAAACGTTTCGGTAAAAGTTTTACCAATTTTAAAACAAAATTTAATGTTGACTCTTTGTTCGAAGCTCATTTTCGCACCGATAACACAAACATACTGACACTTAAAACGCAATAACTTCACTTCCAATCCATGAAATCTCATGAAATTCTCATTGGACAATCGATAGAGAAAGCAGATACTAACGCACCAGTCGACATATAGATGGCGCCACCAGGGGGCGCTATATTCAAAAAGTCCTGTTTACTTTGGAAAACACCTTGTATAAACAAGTAACAGCTGTTAAAAGGTCCAACTCCGAAAAAGCCATTGCCTCATTAAAAACAACACGTCTAAAAACACATTTATCTATAGTTACTGCTTAAGACCAAAGTACAAAGTCTGTCGCAAAAGAAACAGGATTCTTAAAAAAAACAACGAAAAATTAATATTTTTCAAAAGTTATATTTTTTTATTCAAAGTAGTTTCCTTCTGCTTCGATACACTTAATATTTGCTCTTTGCATTTTACGACCGATGACCAAAAGCTGCTGTCACTTTTTGATTGATAATATCGATTGTAGTTATCCAATTGTCTTAAAATTTTTACGAAATGTCAACAAGAGATCATGCTTTTTATTTCATATACCCACCAATAGGTGGCGCCATCAGAAACAGTTATATTTAAAAAGTTCTGTTTCTTTTGCGACAGACCTTGTATGTTCTCACAGGCATTTTGATGCTGATATCTAAACAGGAGTTCTCTTTAGGCACAAAATACTGAAGGCAATTTTGTCACCATTTATAATTTGTATACCCTGAACCCTATATTTAGTTTGCTACGAAGTTTGTGACACCCAGAAGCAAATGTCTGAGGTCATATAAAGTATATAAGCATGCATGGTATATAAACTTCGTGACGAGTTGGGTGACTTAGCTGTGTCCGTCTGTCTGTATACACGCGGATTACTCAGTAGTTTGATACAAGGCTTTTTCTCCCTAATAAGCTGATCACTTGTTGGAACTGCTGATATCGAACTAGCGCATATAGCTGCCATTAAACTGAACTGAACGATCAAAATCAAGTTCTTGTATGGAAAACTTTTTTTTGACGAGATATCTTCACGAAATTAAGCACGAATTATTGCCCAAAGCACACTGAAATATGTAAAGGAATTGTTTAGAGCGGACAACTTTATCATATATGTAGCTTTCGTGCAAACTGAAGGCACAAAATCGAGCTCTTGTTTTGAAGAATCTTTATTTGTGTATTTTTTCCTTGTTTCAATCAACTTCACTATAAACTCTCTCCATCAGTAAGTTGTTGCAGTATAGTCGTAAATTTAATTATAATAATATTGTTTTTGTTGTTTACAATAGTTATACATCATAGAATAATTGCTACGTAGTCAAGTAAGAGTTTTCGCAGTCGTTTACTTTTAAGTTTAAGTAAATAAATCGAATTGAACTATTATTGTATATGAACATAAACTCGTACATTATAATTTATGATATTGTTTTCTTTGAATAACGAACGATTGCAAACTTGAACCTAATATTCATTTTATCTTACATCACGCATGCGCATGAAACATTTTTCTGTTGCATTTATCATCGCTTGGCGCATACATTAACGCTTTTCGTTCGATTTCATTTCATTAATTATGTGACAATTTGTTGCCAACTAAAACACGAACAATCACACACACACACACACATACATACACATTAAAAATGCCGACTTTCATTATCGAATGTAGTTTAGAAGTAGTAAACATTCCTTCCCAATAGAGGGTGCGACGCGTTGGTTTGCTGCAAGGCGTGTCGCATACAAGTCGCCATACACTTATATAACTGTTCCTTCGTTGTGTCGTAACAAATTAAGGCGGCAAACTGGATTACAACTATGGTTAGTAAAATACATATGCCCACCCAGCAACTCAGCCATTCATTGCATTAGCCACTCATTTACATTAATTACATCATATGTATCGTCACCTAAAATGCAAAACAACGTATCATCAAAAATATCGAAAATGAGTTTTTAAGGCTTACGATTTACTACATCACATTACATTTATGTAGCAAAAATTTTCAGCTTCCGCTGCCAGATATATCCAATATATAACCATTTTATAACCAAAATTAAAATTTGTTTCAATATCAGTGGTTCTCTTATCTCGTTTTACTTTCGCCTGTAAACTTATGAAAAGTGATGTTAAGATATTTTGCATTTTCAGTGACGATATGCTGGGGTGGGCAAGAAAAAATATGACCAAAAAATTCTGGTTGTCACTTACGATTTAAGGTTGGATTTTGAGCTCGAATAGCTTTTGAACAAGTCGACTTTTGCAAACAATTATCAACTGACCTTTTTGTAGATCTTTAAATTTCCAACAAGAATTAGTTTTCAGACTTACTAAACAATAATTTTTTGAAATGCATTAAACTTCAAAAAAAAAAAATAATAAATAAATAAAAAACAATACCCCTGTGTTCTGAGAATTAAAAATATAAAGAGCTTACACTTTACCAGAATTTCATTTCCTACTTTCCAGCCGTATTTTCAGGGTAGATTAGATTAGAGTAACAAACGTGGAATGCACCGCGCCTTATGTTGTGCCCTCTCCCAGCTCACAAAGACTCTCCTAGCCGCAGCATATTGATTCAGTGTAGCCAAGGAAAATCTACAAAGTATTTGGCCGATTCTTATAACTAGACATATGTATGTCTAAAGTCTGCTGCTTACAAACACTAACAGAGCAAGCTGAAGTTTAAATTTATTTAAAAAGTGATTGAAATTTCGTTTCAGCGTGTTAGCATTCTTCGATTGCTCACTTAACACTTTGACCCCGCGTGTACCACCGGTGGACATTTATGTTTTGACGATTTGGGACAATGTGACCACCCGTGGACATTGGTGCATTTTCATTATGGGACAATGTGACCACCGCTGGTCACAAAAAAAAAGAAAAAAAAACAACAAAAATGCATTTGGTTTATCAAAAATAAATATCACAAAGTCACCTCAATCGCAAAAAATTAATAAAACTAAGTAAACAATCAATAAAACAAAAACAAACAAACCAGCTTGTCAACTAAAGCACAACCCTTCATCAGCATGAGGTCCACCGGTACAGAAAAAAAATGACCACGGGTGGGCACGCGGGGCTCAAAGTGTTAATATCTTAATTCCACATATGTATGTAGTTGTAATGTGACATGCGACCCTTTAGTACGCTCGCGCAATAATCTTCCGGGGTGATGAGGGATACTGCGTATACTTCAACTTCATCAATGAATATTATATTAACTCTATTGAATCTTCCTAGATAGACTAAACTTGGGGGAAGTTCAATAACTTTCAGGTTTCTGTCAAATACATCAGGGTGAACAGTAGAGCAAGCCTCTTTCACTTTACCAAAATAATGAAGCAGTAGCATGCTTAATCGGATGAACCAAAGAGCTGAATAATTTGGTTAGATTGTTTCGTTAATGGAACTTGACGATTTCCACCCACAAAATACTTCAATTTCAATTGATTTTCAAACAAGGGAGTAAAATTTTACTTTTTTTTTAATGAAATGGTAATAAAAAACGTTTGCAATATGTTATGTGGGTAGTTAACGGGTCACTAATAAGGTAGTAAAAGTAAGTAGTAGCTCTTCCATCAATGATTTTAAACTGCTTAGACCGTCTTTAAGTGCAGAAACGGACCCGAAGAGAGTTAAGACTTATATTACTTAGGTAGAAGTGCAGCCCTATCGGGCTCAATTAGCACTTGATGCGCCATTTTGATATTTATATTACTTACTATATGTATATATGTTGCAGTGGCAATAAATCCTTGGAAGACAAGTTGAGTCGATTTAACCATGTCCGCCTAACCGTCCGTCTGTATATGTTTCTCAGATTCGCGATATCAGTCTGAAATTTTGAAAACGTCATTTTCCCTTTAAGAAGTTGCTGTTTTGCCGGAATCGCCGATATCGCATATAGCTGGCATATAGCTGTCATACAAACTGTCCGTTTCAACTCAAGTCCTTGTTTGGAAATTGTTGTTTTGACAATATATCTACACGATGAAATATTCGAGCATATTTTTCAGATCAGATTACTATAGCTTACTGCCATTCAAACTGACTGAACAAAGATCAGAATAAAGTGCTTTCTATACCCCTATTTGCTATAAAGAATGCATCTGTGAAGCGTATTATAGCATCGTTTGAGCCGAAATGAAAGCTTTTTCTTGTTTCTAATAACCTGAACGCAAGCAGAAATTTAATAAACCTGATAGTGGCCTTATCAATGATTGAAACTATGACGGGTCACTCTTTTAGCTCCTCAAAATAAACGGCAATGTTTGAGTGGCGCTTAAGGCCGCCGAGCAAATTTTAGTTAAGTCGACTCTGTTCCTAGCGCGGAAGTAGAAAGTCATTATTCGCTGAGCTTGTTTTTCTGCCAGCGGCGGCCCTTATCGAAATAATAAAATTACTGTTTACATCCAATGTTCCTTTAAAGTGGAACTCGATAATATCGCTCTGACGTACCACACGCCGTTATTCATTGCAAGAAAGGCAATCCCAAAGCAATAATTTAAATATCCAGAGGGAGGTCAACCAGTAGTTTTCCGCAGGCAAACACGCACGTTGGCGCAAACTTACAAACACCGCCACACAAGTTTCATTATTTTTGAAAATAACGCTCTCAGTACAGGAAGAGTTCAATGCACGCCCATCACATGAGCATTGCCAACATGCACACACACACATACACACACACACTTACCGCTTTTTCCAATTAGTTAAACTGTAAAAAGTGTATAGAGAACTTTTAGTGGCCTATTTTTGTTTCAGTGCTCCGTTAGTATTCCCATTAATTAAAAGCCTTTTGTTTTGTTGCAAAATTTCATCAACCAGCAACAACATACTCATACTCGTACAAACATGATAGCGTTGCCATGTATATTTGCATATAATTTTCGTTTAGCCTTTAAAATTTTAATTTTGTTTATTACTTTCACACACATTAAAATATTTTAATATTTTGAAAGCGATCATTTAAATGCTTTGACACGTACTAGCAATTCCAGAAAAATGCGATAAATCCCCAATGCACTGTTTATTTTGATACGTTACCTAGTTCCACACTGAATCACCCATCCAAGCCCAAAAATGAAATGAAAACGCCTTTACCAGCGAACACCAGCAAATGACACCGCTTACTACCCACAACTAACCACTAACCACCGACCACCGACCACCGACCATGACCACATCCATAGTCCTCTCACAATCACTTTTCTCTACTCACACGTATCACATCCCTTAGCCACATCACCCTCATTATTATCATCGTCATAATTGTGTGAATTACAGCAATGGGCAGTCCATACTATAGAGACATGGATGAGCCAACAAGTCCAGCCGGTGCGGGTCACCATCGGAGTCGGAGTGCCAGCAGACCGCCGATGTCACACGCCATGGATTATCCAAGTAAGTAAATTGTATTTCTTACACTCCAAAAACTTGGCAATTTCTCAACACTAATTTCCAGTTAACTGGCAATTAGCGTTTAACCGCTAATTACTTATAATAAACACAAAATTGATGTCATGATGCCAACTTTCAACTTAATTTGAGAAATTTGCCTATATTACCTGAATATGTCTCTCATGAATTACTTAGGAATGCAGAATTTACTTATAAGATTTGGTATATACTTTTCTTTTGCACAGGAACCCGATACCAGTCGCTGGATCGCGGTGGCTTGGTTGATCCACACGATCGTGAATTTATACCCATACGTGAGCCACGCGATCGCTCACGCGATAGGTCTCTCGAGAGAGGATTGTATTTGGAGGACGAGTTGTACGGACGTTCGGCGCGACAGAGCCCCAATCCTATAGGTAAGTGCTTTGAAATGTGACAGGGTTCAAATTTGGACTATATTCGAGTAACGTGGACCAGCAATGAAATCCTAAAATTATATAAAAATGACTACTGATGAGATACTTTCTTAACTGTCTTCAAACGCACTGTACTTTTTATGATTTTGCTTCCTTCAGGTTATCAAACAGGCTTACCATCATCGGATCGAGCGTATCTGGGCGATCTACAGCATCAGAATACAGATCTGCAGCGCGAATTAGGCCAACTTAAGCGAGAGTTAGAACTGACAAACCAAAAGTTGGGCAGTTCGATGCACAGCATAAAGACATTTTGGTCGCCGGAGCTGAAGAAGGAGCGAGCGTTGCGTAAAGAAGAGAGCGCCAAATACAGTTTGATTAACGACCAGCTAAAGTTGCTGAGCACGGAGAATCAAGTAAGAAACATTTGACACCAACATACTACAATCTAGAAATACTAGCCGTAGCTTTCTGTAGCTTTAGGATATTGTATTAGGTTTATTCGCAAGAGCTATTCTAACGACTTATAAATGACACTGATCTCTAACCGTTCGTACTGTTAAACTTTTTCCTTAGAAACAAGCGATGTTGGTGCGTCAGCTGGAGGAGGAGTTACGCATGCGCATGCGACAGCCTAACATAGAAATGCAACAACAAATGGAGGCTTTGTATGCGGAAAACGATCATTTACAGCGCGAGATCAGCATATTACGTGAGACAATTAAGGATCTTGAGTGCCGCGTGGAAACACAAAAGCAAACGCTCATTGCACGCGATGAAAGTATCAAGAAATTATTGGAAATGTTGCAAACCAAGGGAATGGGTAAGTCGTTAGAAAACAATCAGAAATCTTCATATACACACATAAATCAGAATCTTGTTTTAAGGCGTACTTGTAGCTAGGTCCTATTTAAACATAAAGATCAAATAACATTTAAATTTTGGTCGAAAGCCTGAAGGGATTAATTCCACAGCTTGGTTTAGGTTAGATACAATTATTTTATAATTAAGGTTAGATTTAGTTATTTTATGATTATATTGAGGTTTTACACATTGTCCGGGGCTTTCAAACACGTACGAAAACATAAAAATTTGGGATAAGAACTTTGAGAACAGTTACAAATACATATATTATAACTATGGTCTGAATTTCACTAGATCCTCAAATATTTCGTATTTTGTAACTCTCACTCTGCTCCGCTTTCGAGGCTTTCGCATACCTTTCAATGGAGTTTCATTTTTAAATGGCCGGCCCCAAGCCTAGTGACAAAATCCCAGCTGAGGAACAAGTTTCATTGATTACATTTATATAACCAGCAGACTGTTCCAAGACAGACGACCGAACCGAAACCGAGTATCTCTGCGTGTCCCCACCAAAGCTCCTTCTCTCATAGCCGTGACACCGAGTACCACACGGTTTGGTTACTGGATCTCACATAAACTTGCTAGCGTTGCGCTGGGTGCTCGATGGGGTCGCGCAAAATATGAGTATGGTAGCTCAAGGTATTGCTTTTATAGTTGAATACCCAGAGTTACTGCCATACCTCATTTAAATCCCCATCCCAAGAGACAACCATCTAGGCTGGCAAAAGTTATCATTAAGAGTAAAAAGAACAGTTGGTGTGAAATAAAAACGTAGAGATTTTATACTGAAACTTACCGGCCGTATAAAATTCGGTCGATTCCGGTAACGTAGAACCGACTTTTTTGCGATAGGATAATCACCTTTTAGTGAAATGCCTTGGGAAATATGAACATTAAGAGTATTTTCTTACCACGAAAGATGCTCAAAAATGTAGAAAGGACACATACTGATTTCAACTTTTAAAATCTAATTCAAGAACGTGTATTTTCTAACGATTCGGGAGGTTTATCGAAAATTATGCTTTTACCCAATCAGTTAGATAATTTAACGTCGCCCATTATCAATGAACCGATACTTTCTAGCAATTGAAGAAAATTATTTTATTATGCTCTCTAATCTCGGCAAACTTTCCTGAAACATTCCATTCAAAATAAATCCTATTAATGCTTTTTCCTTTAATCTTTATAAAGGATGTTTTTTTTAGATCTGTAGTTTTCAAGTAGAAATAAAACCCAAATAATTTAATGTTATGGCCAACAATTTAGCTTCTTGGTAAAGATTTTGCAATTATGTTTTAAAAATGACTTCGGACAAGAGACAGTCGAAGCTAGATCGAATAAACTCCAGTCGAGAGGCTCAAAATTCGGCCATTCTTTCCAGCAATTGGAACCATATATCAGCATGAACGCTCCGGATATAATTTTTCAAGGCGTCAATCATCTCGGAGTTACCTTCGTAGACAAACGATTTCACATAACCAAACGAAAAACAGTCGAGCGGTATTAAATCGCACTATCTTGGAGGCCACGTCAATTCGTTCGGCTTCAATTTCTGCGCGAGTTTGGTTTTGTACGGCCAGAGTCCAAGATCCTTCCGCAAAATCTTCCAATCCTAACTTCGAAAAGAGTATTGCAGCATGGAAAACCCCACGCATAATAAATACCAAATAGAATAGGCAAACGTAACGGACGAATTGGGAACACAGAGCTTTTAATCAATATTAGTGAGTATTATCGTGAGTCAAGAAATATGTAGTTAATGAAAGAAAATTAGGTTAGAATGAGCATTGAGATAAGTTTGAGTGATATTAGAGATGAGTTAGCAATCAAAGTGACTGAGCGCGGCTCTTGAATTTATTAAGCAGTTTCGTGTATTTCCACAACTCGTATACAACAACACATACACTCTCTTCTTTTCTCTTTGAATCTTTCGAATTTCTCATACGATTTACAGGCAAGGAGGAGGAGCGACAGATGTTCCAGCAAATGCAAGCCATGGCCCAAAAACAGGTAATTACTGTTAAAGTTACCTTTTTCGAAAGTTAAACAAAATTTATCAGCGAAACGTATATTTATACAAAAATAAAAAAAACAATCGACAAATGCTTTTAGTAAAAAAATAAAAAAAAATTAATACGAATTTATGAAATTTTTCAAAGATTTCAAAACAAACACAAACTGATTAAATTTTTCGAATGAAAGGCTAGCAGGCACAAAGTCGCCGTAAATTAGCTTTGAACGCATAGAAATCACTACAACGCTGTTAAAAAATCCTTAAATTAGCCTTTTAAACGCCGCTTCTGCAGTTGTGTCTGCCGAAAAATAGCTAAAAGTGATTTCGTTTTCTATTGAGCGACGTTCGAATTTTCAATTGATGAACAAAATAATCATAAATGATAATAATAAATGTTTAACTTGGCTTTCAAATTATTAACGAACACACACACACATTCACAAAATGTTTCTTTGTCTTTCTGTTTCTGTTTCTGTTTCTGTTCGTGTAAAACTCGGACTACTCGTTTATTGTTAGTACTTTAGAAATTTGCTACGCAGTTCAATATAATTTTCTGATTACATGCTCTTACTTACTATATATTCATACATACATACATATCTGATAATGCGCCGTTATTTAGTGTAACAACAGCTATTTGTCGATAAAACTCATTATGTAATCAGTCGTCCAACGCATCCAAAGTGAAGCGAACACATTTTTACTCACGCTTCACCACTCATGCGATCATCAGCTCATCTGCCATGCAACAACCGTTATTTTTGTTGGTATGCATTTGAAAAAAAAACGAAAAAAATTCAGCATTTTTGCAACATTACAATTAAGGATGCTGCGCATACATAAGTAAACACTTTTTTGTTGTTTTTGTTTTTGTTAAGAACACTTGCTTAGAAATCGACTCTCATCACATTAACTTAATGTTCAGTTTCCCCTCATTATTTCGTTGTTATTACTTTCGAGATTGTTGTTGCTTTAACTTGCATCTGAAAGTGTATTTAGCGCTTAAAAAAGAAACAAATCAAAAAATAACAAAAACAAAAAATTTAGAAATTTCAACGAAAAGTATTACTCGCTTAACCCTCTAGTGCGCACACATGCATCCGACGTAGCGACATGTGTGTCAGTGTTTGTGTAGCGTTCAACCATAAATGTTACCATACCCTGCCCCCCTCCCCACTCCGCAGGTGTTCCAATAGCAAGTAATGAGTCAGCAAACAAATAAATAAATATTTCTACACGTAGCCATGTATGTGTGTGTGTATTGATAGAAGAAAAATTTTAATTTCCCTAAAATCCCTAGCTCCGAGTAGTCATCTAGCGCTCGCCTTTGCCAACACAAACACATATTCACACACACACACACGCCGGTGCATAAGTAGGTCTATAGTTTACCTAGGGCGCTGTGATATTGACATGGGGCAGCTACAATGCGCAGTGCACTGTTCCAGTTTCTGCATAAAAGCACACAACAACAATCACACACACACACACTCACATATTTACAGACGTACATATTTCCACTTTAGTGTTAACTGTACATCTTCTTAGTATTAGTTAGTAATCCTTATTACCAGTTTCTTAACACACACACACACACACGTGCAATCACATATTTCCAATATATTTTTTGTTTCAGTTTCGTAGTTCCAGTTTTTGGTTTTCGCAGCTTATCCTTGGCGCTACATGATATTTCGTGCGTTTCGACTTTTTTCGCTGCTTCACTCAACTCTCGCTCGAAGTATCTAACTACTAGATTTGCCGTGTACAAGTTCCATAAGTTTTGTGTTCATCTGCATAACAACACAATTCAATTTGATAGATTTCTTTGCCCACGCAGCCTCACCGTCCCCACTGCGCTCACAAACGCGTTGCTCACCCGCCTGCTGGCACTCAAAGGCGCGGACCAAAACTAAGAAAACTTTAATAATATGTTGCTGCAAACAACCAAAGCATCTCTGTGTTGTAGCTTTCCCGCCGCATCCACATGCATTTTATCGTGAAGCGCATATCTTGTATTCCCTGCCCCTGATTCCCGTCCTTGATGGCTGCGTCTACACAGAAACCCTAGTCTACATACTTGTGCTTAAAAAAGTCCCTTCACACACTTACGCACATACATTTATATATATACTATACATATATATTTGTTCTTACAATCCGGCAGCTTTGTCTGCCCATTACTTTTTACACCGCTTTGTAGCAGTTATTGTTATTGTTCCTTTAGTTATTGCATCGTTTCGCACTCTGTGTTGCATACTTCGGTACTTTTTCTTCACTTTTGCATTCAGCGCTGCCTGGCGTGGCTTTTTGTTTTAAATCTCGCTCGATTCTTATGGTTTCTTTGCCTTTTAATATCTCCTTCGCCATATAATCTCACTTATTATGCATATTCCCCTCAGTAGTTGTTGTTTTTTATCCGTGTTTCTATTTATAACGGCTTGGTTTATTGCACGGCATTTCCACGTGGATTAAAATCTATTTGAAGTATATGGAAATTTCTAATTTATTCTTAAAAGAAATGGAGCGTTCGCATTTTCCAGTGACGGAGATAGCGCTTTGTGTGGATTATAGCGGTTTTAATGGGAAATAAGACCAAAATAAAGTTATTTCTTATTTTCTTTTTATTTTGATGATAATATTTCAAAGAAAAACGCACGTATAAAGCATAACGGTAGACTCCACTCACTGCCGTATGCCATGACTAGAGTATGTAGCTTGATAGATATATATACCGGGTCTTCAAGGGTTCTGCACTTGCTTGTTTTTGTTAGGCTGCGGTTGACCATATTTATTTGGTTCCAGCTTTTATTTGGTTCCAGTCTACAGTAGGCGCTAAAAAAAGTCAAACGTTTAATTTGGAATTTACTTAGTAAGAAAATAACTGAATTATACCATGTTCAGACAGACACTTAATCACACGATTTCGGCTGTTGAATGGATTATCCCACTAATCTTAAAAATTTATCAAGATTTCGCCATACAAAAATGACAGTTCCAAATCACTTCATTGAAATGATTTGAGACTGATCCACGCTAAATCTCTTTGTGCGACTCTGATTTTGCGCAATCTACTTGTCAGCACTGGAAAGCTGTTCATTATCACAGCTGATTTAGACACTACAAAGGGAAAAAAATGTAAACAAATTTTTTTTAAAGCAATGAATCTAATTTCATCTGAAAATCGACTTAACAAATGAAAAAATGCTTCCATTATTTCTATTATATGGAAGATATTAAAAAAAGCCGTCTTTTTATTTCAAAATTCTATATGACAATTTTTTCTTTTGATAAATATTAAGCGATGTGAATTCTTGAATGAAAATAACAGCTGTTTTTTGATCTTTCTAACGGCAGTGAGAACACTGTTGGGTTATGAAATGCTTAAATATAATGTAATATTTTAAATTTTTGGTCTGAACTTGGTATTAACCTAGGATAAGTAATAGGACTGAGGATATATGTATATACAGCTAAGAAGGTCGCTTTTTTATGATGCCAAGAACTGTGTAGTATGGATGAAATAATTCTCGCAAATCTACAATACGGTTTTAATCTGCGTTAAATATGTTTTGGTAGATTTTATCATTTGCAATCAAATCATCGATGGATTGACCAGAGAAAAATACTTCAATTTCAGTCCAGCGAAAGCTAGATGTCTCTCCTCCTAACAATATGTATCGATAAATTGCACACTTCAAGATTTTTAACCTCAACATGATTGTGTGCCCACAAATTAGGGTTCAGTTAGATAGAGAGATTAACATTCAAGGAATGCACTGTGACCTGTTGTCTACTGTGCTCACTGCTAATATCGCAACACTTCGTTTAGGCCAGCAAAAATAACGATGTTGGAAAGCCCTTAGGTTTATGGTTGTAATGTATACTCACATAAGATTTATTGGCTCGATAGCCAGACCCCTTCTTCTTGCTATAGCGGGGCAATCTAGGAGTATGTAATCCGTGACGCAATATCCTGAACTGTCCAGATGACACCTTATTTGGCATTTCTCTGTGAAAAGTAATTAGTTCTTTGAATCGTTTTTTATTGAACACTCGCAGAAATAGACTCGCCTGTCGAAACCCAGACGCTTGTTGCCAGTAACGTTTTCTGTAGCTTCCCACGTAAAGTGTGGGTACCCACAGCGAAGAATGGTTCCGGCCCTAATGGACTGGTTGCCACAGCTGGTTTCGCCTAGGAAGCCAGTCAACTAATTTGCAGTGATGACTCGATGTACGGAATTCATGCTGGCAGGATGTTATTTTCAGTAAGCATTTATATGCACTCTAGTACCATTTTTGATTTGATTTCAACAGACAGATGCTGCTTGATTATCACTGAGATTGACAATTCAGTCTAGTTCTAGTTTTTCTCTAGAATAACTTCTGCTCATTTGCTAATGGTATAGACCCAAGCTTGAACAATTCTAGGAAACCAGCCCATGAGCACTGACAGTTTCGTAGGTGGTCTAATTACCATTCACCTCAACCCTTGCGCAAATTTTTGCAAGGTTATGATGTCATACAAAGTGTTCTCAAACTTTTGTCTTGCTATAATGACAATGTTATTTCCGTAGCCTGAGCAGCGGTCGGTTCCACGGTAAGCCACAAGAGTCTGAAAGAGTGCTTTCTTAACCATTGGAGGGAAATCAACACAGTTCTTCGAATTTACAATGTTTTGGCAATTAATTTATGACCAAAGGATATTATTCGGCATACATAAAATAGTATGCTACAACTATATGGAAAACCCTATTAAAAATAAAAAGAGTTCTTTAGTTTTTTGAAACATTTAATAATGGGGAATAAAAAGTTGGCCACATTTCAGGACATCAGGTATTTATTCTAGCTCAAAGGACTTCAAATTAGACCCTTAGACAGACTTGGGTCTTAATTACTGCCCATGAAAGTCGAATGTGAGAGTCTTCTTGTTCTATCTGCTAATGCGATTCGAGATATTTCGTATGTAATTTTTGTATCCGCATTGTGTTATAATACTTTTAGAACGAGCTCGCAGCGCAATTTTATACTTTTTTCGGCTATCTCTAATTGAAGCTCTTCCAATACAATTATAACTGTATTTTTGATTTCATTTAAACCTATATTTCTCTTATATTAATATGCATGTCAGCAGGAACAGTTACTTAGGCATACATGTTGTCACATATATAGACATTTAGTTGACAGGAAGCTATTAGGGAGAAGACAACGGCAGCGAAGTTCAGCTGTTTGTAAGCGGAGACCCAAAAACGAAGCGGAGGTCATTCCGTGGGTGAATAGATTGATTTCGTATTTCGTGGAATGTTGCACTTTAAATTATCACGTGGCAGCACAAATGGGTGGCAAGTGCATGTGGCGAAGAGAAAGTTCTTCAACGCGATATGAGCTGAAGTGTACAAGCGTTGATGAGTGTTTATTTATTTAGTAAAGTCTATGAACAATGATTCTTACAGACTAATGAAAAACTAGGATGCTTTAAAACACCAACTTGCCTAGAGTGAGAAAAATTAGTTCACGGACGCGCGGGCATATTCAGCAAAGCAGCCGCACTTCGCGAAATGACAGACAACGCAAGCTTGTAAACGAATTTCATTGATGCAGGGATGAGAGAACGGACCTTCGATTTTGCTGTAAAAGCTCGATGTATACGATGGTATTGTCAACAAACTTAGCGGAGAGCATATTTTCGTGCTGACTGTCATGCTGGTCTCCAAATAAACACTGCTCTCCAAAATGCGGCTGAGTGAAGTTCAGACACACAGAAAAAGATTTTGAAGTGATATAGTGTGTCAGGAAAAATGATAGCCCAAAACAAGCAGAGAAAATGGAAACCCCAGAAAAAATTTAGGTCACTAATAATTGCTTGTGGTAATAGAATAATATCTGCATATAACAGAAAGTTGCGAAAGAGAAGCAACAGGGATTTATAAACAGCACAAAGAGAAGTGCCTTGCGGGTATAATGTCGACTATGAAATTGTATAATCAGCGAGTGGCCTGTAATTGCATTATACGAGCAGCAAACGCTGCAAGAAAGTCGCACGCGAGCAGCCGGAGCGCGTGTAAGGCCGGCGACTACTTTATAGATTCTCTTAAAGTTCGCTGCAACAATGCAGTTTGGAGAATTATTGCCAATAAGGCGTTGCTCGTTAGAGCTCACCAGTTCACCAGCTGCGTGTAACAATTTTATCTTCTTTGTTGCCCCTCCTGTTGCGTGTCAGGCGCGGTGCTCGCACATACCCATGAGTGTGTCTTAATAAAATGCCTTTAAGGCGCAGCGTGTGGACTCATGTGTGTGTCACATTTAATGTCCTCAACGATACATCACAATTTTTTGTGTACATACATACATGCATATACATGCATATATGTGTACATAGTATGAGTGTAGTTGTGTAGTTTTCCGCTAATTTCGCTTCCCGCTTCTCACTCGCTCTCTTGCTTGCCAGGCGCATTGTCCGAGTCGAGCGCTCAAGCAGTCTGCCGGCTGTGAAATCACCCAATTCGCATGCAAAGCCGTCGCACTGACTTCCTTTTCATGGCGCCAATGCGCCCTCCGCCACCCTTCCGCGTTCGCTACATCAAAGTGTTTTGTGCGTCGCTAGCCCATCTCGGAGCCAATAATTCTACACGCAACGGCATGTCGCGTACTCAATGAAAGGGTGTAGTGAAGTAATAAAATTCGGTGCAAAAAAGAACATAAGGCACTAAAATCAGTCAAGCGTTTCGCCTTATATAATATATGTGTATGTGTGCTCATATGTGTTGGTGTAGGTTCATGCGTTGCTAAGTCGAAGGACGTTTGCAAAACACAATCCAACCGAGATGCTTGCGGCTTTTCCTTTAAAGAATTAAAGCTTTAAACGAGGAAAATATATGAGGACAAATATTCTAAAATCTAGTTAAGAATAAAACGCGCTAAGTTCTACAAGACACCGTGACTGATAAATTCGTACGGCAGTCAGTTGTCCGTAACTGGAACGAAGCCTGATTTTATTCCATCCAAATACTATCAGCAAGACAACGTACTTCAAAAATATACAAAAAACTGTTTTCTGAAGCGGATACAACAAAAATCCTTACAGGGTCTAGTACCCAATTAAAGAGCAGAGCGACTTTTGGTACTATATGCAATGCGTTGTGAGACCATTGTGATGCATAGAATTCCTAAGCAGGGATCAAAAAGACCGTCGCATATCGATAAAACGCCTAGAGCCTGCCACAAATTTATTGAGACGGGTTCGTGGAAAGTATGGCAACCAAGCTGCTTCAATATTAGTCTGGCGAAAGTTGGACAGTTGAAGAGATGTGTGTCATCTCAACTTTTTCCTTCCAATTGTGACAAGTTGCGTCCTCCAAAAAATCTAGCATTACCACGTGAGTGCGTGAGTGCCAATGGGACGGTGTCCAGCTAAGATAGCTATCATTGCTAAAAGCAACCAATCAAATGAACCAGAAGGCTTTCACAGTCTTGCTGGTTACTAACCAACGCTTTCTCAATTCGCGTGATACCCGTAGATTCAGCTCGCACGATACCTGTAGAGGCAGCGCTCGAATGCACAACGACAAAGGAACCCGCGCTCATTCTCATGCTGAATGGTTTTAGGTAAGGGTGCCGTTTCGTACAAACTCATCGACCAGCCAACCAGACAAGTTTAGTTTGAAAGTAGCTTGATGTCATGAGAGTGAGGTAATGCGCTACTTGACCAGCTTTGACCACAATGTCAGCCAGCTTAAGGCCTGTAAAAAAACCGCTCTTCGGAGAAGGATATCTGCTGCTACCTCTATGGCATCCACTTCTTTATGAAAGACGCTACAGTGGTCTGGTAGTCTAATAGTAATAGAATGAACTTAGAAATCCCGAGGTGCAAGTACTTTATATCTTCGACCGCGTGAAGTTGAGTTACCCCAATATAGGAAGGTTTTATACCTCCAATTAAATAATACCAGTTCAGTTTTAAACTGATTGACAGCTAAGCCTCTTCTTTTCGCCCACTGAGGCATTCTTAGGTTAACTCATAAACGGGGAAAGAGAGAAAGAGGAAAATTCAGACTCTGAAACTCTCCAAGTTTCTTGACTTTTATTTAGATCCGGGATTAGAACAGTTAAAATTATGGCGCTAAATCTTCCCAATCTACATTCCGCCGAGTAGAGCAAATATACTCGACCACATTCACGTGGGGTCATAACAGATTTGTGTTGAAATATTCTTATTCTGTTATAAATTAAATAATGAATAAATTAAATATTTATAAATGGCGAGCGTTATGAAGTGATGAACGGGAAAAAGAAGAGCTGAAGGATTAAAAACGGCTTAGCTAGATTTCCAGCGAAAATCATAAAGAAATAGGTTATACATATGACAAAATTGAAGGCGATAAAAAAATACACAATACGACGGTCTAATTCTTTGTTTACTTCTTCGAGTCTTATAGTCGTATAACAGAGCCTTTTGATACTCAGTACCTCCATCTTTAAGATACCTGGGGCCCTATTCTGTATCTCGATTCGTAAATGTATTCTATTCGAAATTCGGATCGATTTTATAATTATGCGAAAGTTGGACCACCCTGTGCGAGAATAAATTCGTACAATTTTCGTTTTTGCTTTCTGCAACTCAAAAGCTAACGAATATTTTATTCGAAAATGGGCTTGAAAATCCGAAAATCGGCTTAAAAATCCGAAAATCGAGTTACAGAATATCAAAAATTCGAATTCGAATAAACTTTTTTTCGAATTGAGTTACAGAATAGGCCCCCTGGCTAAGCGCCAACGAAGGGTCTGCGAAACTAACAAAGAATTTTAAAACAACATTTTACTCCAAAGTACGCTTGTTTACGGTTTGACTTCAGGCTCACTTCATTAACTGTGAACTGCATTTGAAAGCGAGGAAAAGCAGGAGACCAAGTCG
The DNA here is from genome assembly GCF_024586455.1 of Bactrocera neohumeralis. Lineage (NCBI taxonomy): Eukaryota > Metazoa > Arthropoda > Insecta > Diptera > Tephritidae > Bactrocera > Bactrocera neohumeralis. The sequence continues at coordinate 35,397,773 of NC_065921.1, forward strand.
CCATCGTAATTGCGAATATTTTGTTTGATTGTAATCGTGATTAAGCGCCTCTCAAAGTTGCCACTTTATTGTTGGCCTCCGTTGCCAATTACCTTTTCGCGCTTTCTGCACGCACTCTCAGCCCAGCACAGCCACTTGATTTCTAATTGTAGGTAAAATTAACCAAGCCGGTACAGACGATACCCGCTCTGTCGCCACCTCTGCTGCTTCTGCTCTGAGGAAACCTGAAAGTGTTACTACATTACTTCTTTTGTCCGCATTTAAATTAATTTCCGCGTATAACATGGTTAAACATTTCTAATGCTGCCAAGACAAGAGGTGCACAGGCGGAACCTGAGTCTGCCAGAGCCCATTTGGCGCTACTTAACGATCTACAAACGCCCAGTAGCGCCTACTCCACACATAAATAATTGCGCATAACCATAAATGTATAACTTATAATTTGTGCCAAATGCGAAAAAGTGTATATTTTATTTGTTGTTTTGGAATGTACGAGTACAATGTGCGCGGCTACAAAGTGTCCACGAGCATGCCAGGCATGTTGGCACCGAGCTGGCCCAGCCGCCACTCTGTAATAGCCATTGAAGCACACTCGCCTTCGCCTCCGCCATCCGCCATCCGCAAGTAAACAAAATAACGCAAAAGCCTTGTACTTTACATGGCACCGCACCGCATAGCCCCCTTGCCTTCAGCGTGTATGTGCTGCCCACGCCCCTGGCCGCTGCTCATTTCGAACTTCCAATACCGAGCAGTCGCCGTCAAGCATATGAAACTTTCACCCACAACGCGTCCTCCACAATTTGATAGCACAAATACACACACACACACACAAAGGTGGAGGTACAATTTAACATGCCCTTGAATCCGTTGCGGCACACAATGCGCGAATTATACGCACAGCCTGGTGTGCGCTTTCCACTGTTCTTTGCGTTGCGTGGCGCAGTAAGGGACGCGGCGAGACGCGCATGTGAACGGATGTAACTAAATGGCACGAAAACGGCACTGGCGCGGATAACCGCGGCGCTGGCGGCGGAAAGGGGATTAATGCGAGCGCAATAATAATAAAAATTTGTTGCTAACAGTTGTTGTTGTTGTTGTTGGTGTTAGTGTTGGCATTTTAATGTTGTGCTGTGCTCGTTGCTGTCACTGCTGCTGGCACTATTTTTCGGTGCTTCTTGCCGTCGTCCAAATTGAGCATCGACTTTGTTAATGTTGACGTCGATTTTCATTTCCCACGCTCGTTGTTGCTATTGTTGCATTAGTTGTGCTTTTTGTTACCAAGTAGATATAAATTTTCTATTTTCAGTCTCTTTTCATGAGCATATAGTCGTACAGAGTATCTCGCTGTCAGTCAACAAATTGCGAAAATACAAATGTCTCGTTATGTCGCTCATACGCCCCGACGTACACATATTCGCTGCTGTTTAGTTGGGCTATTTGGTTGCTCATACGCCATGTACCCACCCTTACGTACCACATTATTTGTACTTTTCGAAAGTTTTAATCATTATGTGTCTGGCGTATTTTCACTTGGTTAAAGTAATGTTTACAATTAATGCTCCTTTGTACACAAATAAAAATAATTTAAATTATTATTTTTAATATACATATTAAAACAACAAACAATAATTTATCATATTATGCGAGGTAGCATTAAGGCGACCACAGCGGTACTATTATGTTTGTATTCAAGTACTGGCATTTTATAAAAATGTTAAATTTCTCAAGAAACTTGAGTTGTGTGTTCTTATTCAAGCTGTAAGCAACGACGAAATGCAGCAGTTTCGTTCTCTTTATGGTTGAAAGGCGTATTGAGCAGCATTTACTAACTTCATCAATGTATCCTATAATGCTTTAACAACAACAACAACCAATGTATTCTTGGTTGATTACTTAAAGCCTTACAGCTTATGATAGCTTCTAGGTTTGAGAATTTTTCGCGAAACTTGCATAAAAGATTTTTTCAAAGTTTTGGAAAAGTTGAGAGTAGTCAAACTAAGCTTCGCAGAAAACGATGCCTCTGCTTTGTCTCCATAATCCAATTGCCGTAATATTTTATATATTTTTTTGTTCAAATTTGAGGCTCACTGGACAGTTGTTTCTAAAATAATACTCTATAACTGATATTCGTGTTTTTTTGTATTGCTTCAAAACAAAACACTGGTCAGATACGAAAATGGCAGCTTTTGTCTAGATGTCAAATGTTCTATTGTTCACTTAGTATGTTCTACTGTACTAGTGCTACCTGTGCCAAACGTGGAGTTGCCAATAGAATGGGTAGTTCTCTAAATCAAATAAGAACTTTGTAATATAGTTTGAAGTTAAATATCTACTCAGTGTTGGTGTTTATGAGAAATTCGGTTTGCAATGACAGCAAGGAAGCCTTCATATACATATATCGTGAGGGATTAAAGGGCCACAATGAGAGTTTTCCATTTATTTCGATCTTCTGCTAGCCTTGACTACAACTTTTTTTGACGTTAACTACATCGATGTCCAAATTTTTTCTCCTGGTTGGAACGGATCGGCCTTTCCGTCGGTTGCCTTGGAAATTCCGGCCTGCAGCGCTCCAGGTGGTTATGCCTGGACCTAATCTCCAAAGATGCCTGTGGCAACATCATTTTCATTTAAGAATTTCGGCTTACATAGGTGTGTGTCCGTGTTGATAACGATAACGGGTCAGAAGGACGGTAAAAATTGCAAAGGCATCGGCTTGTGAAAATATATAGTTTTTCGAAGTCAGCAGCTGCGGGGTTTCATGTTGATATAGACGTGTGGACTTAACATTTCAGCAAAGAAGCCTTAAACTTACAACTCGCATATATTATAAAGGTGAATCCGCTCTGGCAAAGTAAGCTTATTCATTCCGTAAGAGATCACAAAACATAAACAGGGTTTATACAAGTATACTTGTTTATAAATTTTTCAATCCAGTGTGTCAATATATGGTCAATTTAATGTGAATTCGTAAACAAAAATCTGACCTTCTAACTAAGGAGTGCAACACCCTGCAAAATGCACTGTTTTTAGAGGTCCTTCAACGTCCAATTAGGTTAGGTTAGGTTGTACTGGCCAGATGTCACGCCATATATAGACCTATTGGTCCTTAGTAATGCCAGCTGGAGACTCTGATTAATTTGAGCTAACGTATTTGCCCTACGGGACGTTAATGTTTTTTGCTAACTTTAAGAGCGACTTGACGATTTCAGTACTTTGTTTGGTCTATTGAACTGCGAAGGAATTGTTCAAGCATCTCTTTCATGCCTACTTCCTTGCTCTTTCTACATGAATCATCGTCACTAAGTACTGTAATACCTGGAAATTACTGCAGTAATCCAGAAGCTTGAAGAGTCGTCCAAGATCCAGCTGCGGTTCCGGTATAGATGTTGTTCCTCTTTTAGTTCTTTGAGGGATGGAAAAAGCGTAAGGGTACTCGGTTTATTATCGAGCTATGCTAAGAGGTTCTTGAGGAGCATTCAGCCAATCTTGCAGCTAATTTTGCCGCTGAGATTTTTTCTGCAAACTATATGCTATATATATGTATGTTATAATGGAAGCTTCCCAGACGGGTTTCCAAACTCCTAACGATTGCGTCATTGGAGGCATTATTGAATACTCCACTTATGCCAAGAAATACTACTTGGTTATATGCCTAAAGCTCTAAAGTTCTTTTTATATATGGAGTTAGGGAGTGAAGTGTGCTCTCCGCATATTGTCATCAAGCAAGATACCAGCGTTTCTGATATAATAGCTTGTCAAAAAAGTCTTGCGGTATTTTCGCTAGTTGGCGCTGAAAGCGCGTAGTTCTAGTTTTATTCGTCGCATCGGGTCATGCTATACCTTTTTGGAAAGCATTTCACGCGCTAACACGTGTTTGATTATTGCCGTTTCTTTTAAGTCGTTCGTGAGTTATAGCGTCGCAAACATGGAGCAAAATAAAGAGAAAATACGGCATATTTTACAGTACTACTACGATAAAGGCAAAAATGCATCTCAAGCCGCCAATAAAATTTGTGCAGTTTGTGGACGCGATACGGTTTCCATTTCCACCGCACAACGATGGTTTCAACGTTTTCGTTCTGGTGTAGAGGTGGTCGAAGATGCGCCACGCTCCGGAAGGCCTGTCGTCGAAAATTGCGATAAAATCGCTGAATTGGTCGAAAGAGACCGGCATAGTAGCAGCCGTAGCATCGGTCAAGCTGGGCATGAGTCATCGAAAATTCATTTCAATTTCAATAAAAAAACGCAATAAAAATACCGCAAGACTTTTTTGACAACTCATTATCATCCATGGATTTAATCGGTTCGAAGCCGTTGATTGCTCAAAGTGTATTGCCTTTCGTTTCGATATCGGAAGGGACGCATTATACGCTATCAGGTTGGAAATTTGTAAGGTCATTGTGGAAAATTATTTTCGCATTATTCCGCAACAAGAATGACAAATCAGTTAATATGTAGGCCTAAAATTGATCAAATTTGTTAACAAAAAAGCTGTGATTTTTATCATTTATTTAATTTCTATATATTTTAAACGAAATAGAGATTCCTTCGCTCTTAAGACACACCCTTTATACCTCTAAAAACATTCTTCATGCAAGCTGTTAAATATGCATTCCTAGTCTCCATTACATGGTTCATGAAACCCCCTTGCCTTGTAAACTTATTGATAATAACTCTTTCGAATATCTCACATAAAAATCCCACAACTCCAAGTAGTGAATAGCAAAGAACAAAATAATTTACTTAGATAGATAGTACAGAAATATTCACAGCAAATTAATTTTCATTTATATCTAACCGTTATTTGACCCTGAACGCGCCAGGTTGATTTGGAGAAGGAGATTAAGAAATTCGCCAATGAAGAGAAGGGGGTAAGTTGCGCTGTCGCCATACAAAAATAAGCAAAACAAAAACGCACTCAACCAGTAAGCTTGAACGAAAATATAAACAACAACACAAGCACACAAGAAAGGATTTACAAGGCAAAAACCAAAACAATTGCAGCACGCTTAATTAACGTCCAACTGCTGTGTGATTAGTGCTGGCGCAAATTGTAGGGTCCTTGAGCATTGGTAACTTGTTAACGCTCGGCAATAAGTATGTTTCGTAAATAGCTTGCTTCGCGTTGCTTTCGCCACTTTAGCTATGCATTAGCGCTGGAATGCGCTGCCGCTGTGTGTGTGTGTGTGTGTGTGTGCGAACATTTGACGCCCATTAACAATTTCATAAATAACAAGGTCTCGCCGTAAGCAATTGCCTCCACACTAACACATTTCACTATGCTTGTACACACATACACACAAACACTTAAACAAGCGAGCAAATGCTGTGTATAACGGTAGGCTAGAGCGTCAGTTTGCAGGAAATATTTATGCAAAATTGAGTGCTGTTTGTTGTAACAGTGAAAGCACAAATGCAGGCAGTCAATTAATTAGATTTAAATGGCCCCTTTCATTCAGGCACTCACACCGCCCAATACATGCATACAAGCGCACATATACACACCAGCGCGGTAGCGCGCGATTGTTTGGCTCAATATATGCAGGTGCGTGTGTGTTTATGTGTGCTTGTTTTGTAGGTCAAAATTAATAATGAATGAGTTCACGTTTCAAAACAACAAATCACAAATCATACAGCCCCACCCCCCTGCACCACGTCACTCAATGCCAAACATCGATTGCCTGCCTCGCAATGTACAGCAACACATCCATATAAACTCAGCTAGCGCAAGTGGTCGTGTGTGTTTGTGTCATGCCGTTTTGTTGCCATTTCGATTTGAGTTCGTACAGTAAATAAAAGCAGTGACAAAGTTGAAAAGAAATATAATTTAGCTTCATTTAACTTGAACTTTTTGAACATGCAATTGTCGGCGCGCCTCCAATACCGCCAAACACGTGATGCGAACGCGCGCAACGAGTGCTGCAGGCAGTTGGAGTGCTTCGTGGCTGTCGCTGCGCCTGTTGGTAGGCAACAGTGTTTGGCTAACGCATATATATGTGTGTGTGTGTGTGTGTCAGCCGGTGGGATTACAAAACCGAAAATAAATTGAATTTACAATTCATGCACAAAGCAAACAAATTGCTTTACTTTGTCAACACACAAAGTGCACCGTCATTCACACAGTCGTTATTTCACATACACACACATGCCTACACGCGCATGTGTACGCCGAAAGCATATGTTTGAATGCATTAATACCCAGCAGCGAGGCAGAGGGGACTCCTCGTGCCTATCTCAAACACAAGGTTTGGTGTATTTACAGTTACGCGGCTGCTATGCGCGATCCACCTACGCTTGCGGCCAATGCCTATGTGGCTGTGCATTTTTGAAAGGCATTTTTGTTAACTTCTTAATTAAATAAGTCAATAGTGCCAAATGCAAGCTCAGAAATACTAAATCATAATTTTATTTAGCGCACACATATGAAAACATCACAGAGCGCTCAATGACTGGTGCACTTCATTCATATGTCGAGGCGTTTAAACGGCCTCCGTGTATTAAGGGGTCATAAAGCGTTTTGGTTTTGGTGGTGCCACAGTTTGCTATTCTAGCACAATAAAAGGCTCCATCAGCATTAATAATACTTCAGAATGGAAAAGTTGGTCGCAGGTTTTAGGTAGGCAGCTTTTTCTCTGTTGCACTTCCATTGAGTTATATGTATATTAGCGGGTCCATTATTTCTCTAATTGATTTTATGCAAATGTCTCCTGAAGTTTCAGTTTTTGCGCTAAAAATAAGTATCCAACGTAAACAGCTCTTTATTAATATTCAGACCGTGCATAAATCAATTTTTAATATTTTGCCTTAAGCAAGTGAAGCAGTTTTAAAAGATTATGTACTAATAAAAAATTGTGCACTCTACAAAAATGCCAGAATGATTTCTTTTATAAGAACAGTGCTTTAAAAGTTATACCAGTTAAACTTATAGTACATCAAATGAATTGAGCATTCATGCAAGTGATTCATACATCCTGTGTTGCTCATACGACATGGTGTACTATATGAATACAGTTGGGGTTTTCACAAGTCTCATAAAGTTATAAATTATAACGACTCGAAAACATAGCATTGAGAATTGTAAATGTGTAAACTCATTTTTGTATGAAATCCAACAACAATTTTTTAAACAAGTGTAAAAATTTATAATTTTACGATTTTATGATGCTTTACGACGTGTTGTGAGTACCCCAAGTATATTTGATGCATAAATATTGCATCGCATACCTTTTAAATCAGTGCTTTTATGGAAAACAAAACACACCGAAACTTTTTGGAAGACTTTTTTACTAGAATATTTCTTGTATTGCAGATGTATTTGTTGTGGAGATAAAAAATTTATTGCAAAATATCAAAAAAAAACATTATAAAATACATATAAAAAAAGTCAACTGATTTAAGCAGTGCCTAAATGAAATAAAGAGCTTATGTACATTGTAAAATTTTGTAGGCTATAACCGCTAATAACACTTAGATATTATAGCTCTAAAATAAGATATATTATGAGGCTGATATTCTGAAAGTGCTTGCATTCATATTAGGTGGAGTTCATGAGCAACACTTTTGTTAAAAAGTTTTCAATGATTTGATATTTATATTTTATATATGCTATTGCTTCTAGCAGCCAGAGCAAACCAACTTGCTCATATTTTCTATACCCCTCTGTGGCTCAGCTGATCGTCATAATAATAATACGGAGGTCATTTGAAAGAATTCTGAAGTTAAAATAATAATTTCTGTGTATGCATTATGATAATTATCGGTATTTATTGGTTGAATTTGCAATTGAAATATTCTAAGCTGATCTAGAAACAAGAAAAAATAATAAAAAGTTATAAAAAGATCTTTATACTGATTTTGATAGGAGTTTTTATGGCAGCTATATGCTATAGTGGTTCGACCTGACCAATATATTCGGAGGTTGTCCGCTGCTTCAGATAATAATACTTGCCAAATAACTTGGAGATATCATGTGAAATAAAACAACAATTTCATGCAAGCACTTTATTGTAATGTAATGTAATCCAAGTAAATTTCAAATTACTCACTCTTTGAGCCACCGCAGAGGTACCAAGGTAGTTTCTTGCATCGGATTGTGACTGGTGATGAAGAATGGATCAAAAATGACAACTCTGAACGCAAAAAGTCATGTGTGAGGCCTAGCCAACCAACTAAGGCAACATACATGCCGACAACGCTACGCTCTGTGTTTGCTGGGAATGGAGGGGTGTGTTTGTATGTCAATGGGAAACGCTTTACCCAACAGCTTACCAATATGAAGCGAGCTATCGCCAAAAACATGGAGTTTGCGTATAGACACTAGGCAATAAATTTTCCTTCATGACAATGCTCAGCGCTTACCTTTTCTGACCCCCATTTTTTTCCAGTGTATGCAGCACGTCCTTACTGGTATGCGTTTCGTATCGAAATGCTTTACTTAAAATTGATTTGATTTATTCTCTCACGCCAAGCCGGCAGCGTTCTCTTGGTATGGAATTCACAAACTTCCAGAAAGATGGAAAATTGTTATAGCTTCAGAAGGTCAGTACCGCAAAACATGGTTATTGTGTATATGAGCTTTATAGTTGTGCAAAATAAACGAATTGCTAACATACAAATCCAGTACTTGGAAAACTTGCAATACTTCTCCTCGCCTTTTCTACGGGCTCTAGGACGATCATGCCGAAAATACATGCTACATGCAACCACACAGAAGGCAAAGAGAATGTACAAAGAATACGAAAAGTAAAGTTATCATAAAAATTGCTTAATTCTAGTAACTATGCCTTTCTGGAATATATAGCATTAGCTGATGTCTGTTAAAAGCTCACAAAGTTAAAAGTATAAACATTTTATTTCCTAAGAGAGGGCTCGGTGTAAAAAAATTGCGCTTTTTTATCTCTCGCAAAATATGCACATAATAGTAGACATTGACATTAGAATTCGCACACAAACATACATACAATTGTTATTATGTAAAAAGTGTCAAGCTTATTTAACTCATTGGCAAGCGACGCTGCACGCAGGCGCAGCAAGCGCAGCAGGGGGAGCAGAGCTAATGTGTGCTTTTATTTTTAGGATTTTAATCAGCACTTATGGCATATGCTGCAAAGTCAACACAAATGTCCATGAAATCACGCACACACATGCAAAAACAAGCAAGAATGCCTATTACCACACACAGACACAGAGTCTCATGCACGTTCTCGAGCTAACGGCAATTAAAGGTTCTAAAGTTTGTTATAAACTTCAGTGAAAATTGTGGCATGCAACAATAGCAAAGAGCACGCAAAATGCAAACAAGCTGGAGCTCCAATGCGTGGTGATATGAGCATTTCGCAGGGTGGCTCATGTAAAATAATTACACGATCTGCCGCTAACATTAAAGTACGAGCTACGCAGTGTCGGCGACAATGAGCTCTCAGCGCTGTATGATGAGTACAGTTGCTGGGGCAAAGCGACGGCCGCAGACAGCATCATAAAACATTCACTACGGTGGCAGTGAAGCTGCGTGTGCCACAAATGAAGGGAAGTAGAAGAATTATGCAAACAAGCCTATAATTTCAGCAGTGCTTGTGTTTGGGTGTGTGTGCGTTGGCTGATGCCGCTTCTAATTACATTGAAAGCCAGCGGCACAGACGCCCACAAATTCCTGCAGCAGCTTGTGGCATGCGTGTGTGAGTGTCACAAGTAAGTAAAGTTGCTCATACGCCAGGTGGGGCGGTCGGCAGGCATTGCGCTCGCCTTTCTTTCGGCTTACTTCACCGCAATTCTTATTTATTAAAAAGTTGCGCCGCTCGTAATTACATGCCACAATGCTGCCGCCTCGTTGTATGCATGTGAGCGCGTGTGCGTGTGTGTGTGGCGGTGGTTTGCCTGCAGCGCGCTGTGAAGTTGTCGCTTGAAGTGCCTGGAATTGAAGTAAAATTTAAGTGGTGCATACAAAGTGAATGAAGTTCAGCATGCCACATGCCACACGCCACATGGCTTACGTCACATCAGTCGTGCATGCAACTAAAAGCAGACATTTCTCCGCACATTTATGCAACTGAGTGTTTGCAATTTGCATAACAAAACGCTGCACAATGCTTGTCTGCGTATGTTGCATGCGGCAAGCGGGCGGTGAGCGCGGTGAGTGGCAAAGCACAAATGGCGAAAAAACGACAAATAATAATGATTACATTCGGTGCTAACGATTGTAGTGCCGTGGCGGCGGCATAAAGTACAGCCGAACAATGTGCCACATTAGACGCTACTCACTTGCAACGTGCAACAAAAAAACAGCTAGCGGCAGCAGCAAAAAAGCAAAAAAGTAAATTACGAAAAAGTAATGGTAACTGTAAATAAACATGCAAATAAATGAAATGCAAGACAGACAACACACACACACACACACACCCGTCTATGCACCCACCCACCTTCGCAGGCAACAAGCAACGGCTGCGCCAAAGAAACTTAAACAGAAAAGTGGTAAAAATGCAAACACCTGCTCACCATATTTGCATACAGTAAATATATGCGTGTGTGCGCGCCCGCCGGCTTGGTTACGAAAGCGGCGCTGTGGGCTCCGTGTCGCGGCTGACATTGGCGCTGGTGCAACGCTGGCAAGCAATTTAAATTTAAATGTCAAACTATTGATTTATCGATAGTTAGTTGCGTTTTCCCCACATGCAGTATGCCTGAGGATAAGCGCAGCTACCGCTCGCCAGTTGTCGAGTTACGCCCTCAGCTGCACGCGCGCGCGCCTCCACAAGCGCTTGCAGATAACGGACAAGTATATGCACCTGCAATTACACGAAAGTACATTGTTCCTCGCTGCATTTACATAAGCGCTACACACCCGCACACACATCCGCGCGCTCATTTGCATAGCCGCGCCACTTTGGCAAAGCGAATGATCTTTCGACGCCGCGGGCAGTAGCGCGAATTCAGTGTAACGTCTTCCGTGCACTGGCTGAGTACGACTCGCGCGCGCGCGGCAATCGCTCCTCCTTAACCGTGCATTCAAGGATATCGCGTTTGATGGCTCTATCATGGCCACGCAGTAAACTTTGCCGAGCACTTACTCGTACTTGTAATGGCGAAAATTGGCGCTCATAAGTGGTAATCAGCGCTCCGCTCGTTTGCTGCTCTGAGATTGCTTTCATAAGCATTCACTTAGCAATAAAAAGGTGCCGTAAAATTAATGATTGCAGTTGGTGAAATTGATTTACCGAAAGTTAGCAAATAGCGTGCAGATTTGCGTATGACAGCTATCGTGAAGTTGACGGTTATTCCTGAAATTGTGCTGGAGGGGATAGTTGGATTACAAAGACCTTTTATTCAAATCACAAAAACTTAAAAGTCGCGCGAAGTGATAACCGCTAAGGAAGTTAGAAGTACGGACTTTATTTTCTAATTATTAGCTATTGTTCTGAAAAGGTAAGTGCTATTTATCGTAATGCACTAAAGGGCTCTACTCAAACATACGTTCTGTCTCTTCTTTAAGTCATAAATACTAACGCGTCTTTTATACCGCTGATCCGTCCACTTATCCCTAGATATTCGCTCTGTTGGGAGCTGTTTTCTGATAAAAAAGAAAAAAAAAGAAATTTTAGGGTTTGTTGCTATGAAAATTGTAACTTGACGCTTCGGCATTTCATTCCATTCTCAAACTTAACAATGTGCTAAGAATAGATGTTTTTATGTAATTTGTATTTAATTGGATTTCGGTTTCTTTTATTCTCCAGAAGAATTATTAACCTTTAGCAGGTATCTTGGGTGTCACGAAAGTTCATCGCCTGACCGTTTCTAAGAATATAAAAGTTTACTTCTTCCAGAAAAAGTCTTTCATTTACATAACCTTTGAGTATGGTATCAACAAAAACATATCTTTATGAAATTGAAAAAGGAAATGCAGAAAACCCGATTTGCTTACGCAGAGTAAACATTTTAAAAGGTCAATATCAGCTAAGGTTAAAAATTTATTTACTGAGTGAAGTCCTTAAATACAAAAAGTTCAGCAGAATTTATGGTTGCGAAGCATCACTGGACGTTAACGAGTACATTTTCAGTCACAAACGCTTGAAGTGACCAAATTTTTATTTAAATGAGCTTAATATTTTAACTGCCACTCTATAAGAATTATTCAACTACTGTTTGGACTATGAACTCCTTGACTCTTTTAATGAAAATATAGCCTTATTTTTCACATAAACTTCTTCTAAAGTAATGTAGAGCCGAATACGATATGGAAGCACTATTTAATGCAGCAACTCTTTTAATTTATTGGCCATATCATCAGCTGAACGAGGAACTAAATTGAAAACACGCTAAAAAAATCATGAATGATATACCTATCAATGATGTTACCTAACTAACTTAACCTTATTTTGGAATCACTTAAGAAAATCCCAAATCGCTATGGTTTGAGCTTTACTGCGTCTTGTTTTCTTCCTGGTAATTTTGTAGGTACGATGGATGTCTGACGACGCTCATCAATACAAAAGGTTATATTTGAGCAACTTCCGGCACCTCCTCTAGACCGTCTCGACCGATAGTTGCGATCCTTTTCCTATCCATAGTCATTGCATGTAGTCCTCAGTCTGCTGGCGTATCTGCCATGTAGAAAGTGAACTGTTAGAACTCCGATTAAAGTTCTTATGTCATTCTTTGTGAATTTTATTACACACGTTTGCTTGCTCGTTGAGGAAGTTGGGGATTGAAAGAAGCATATAAATTCCCTCTTTATTGGAGTCTAATTGCTGGTGCCTGCACTGTCTTGTTAATCTGCTTAATGGATGCAATGATCCCTAGTACGCTTTGCAGGTTGTCAGAGCCGCTAAGAGTTCGAGGAATTCTTTCCATATCTTTAATCAAACCCTAATACACTTCAGTGATTTCAAAGCCGCTTGGGTATCTGTATACATATACATATATATGTATATTTCTTGTGGCTTGAAAGGCACTTCAGTGGTGTGATAATCGGAAGATGATTCTGGTATCTAATTTTGCTGAAAAGAAACCACCTTCTACTAGATTATCTAGTTTAGCCTTATCCGTATGGACTTTTCCCTATCCCAAACTAGTACTTTCCGTTCACTATGCTGGACAGCTTTGCTAAATTGCTGTTTTGAGGAAACATTGTTTTATTCTAGCACAAAATTCCTTCTTTCCATTATAAAAAAATTGCAGACTTCAAGCCGCTTTGATATTAATAACTTTAGAACGATAGGATGAAATGTCTTAAATTTTTTACTGTGTTCTACTTAAGATTAGAACTCTAAGACAAGTATAGATATTTTTTGAATTATTCTGCTTAATTTAAAGAGAAGGGAATAGAAAAGTATTCACCTTTCTGACCACAATAGTATCATCAAGTTACAGGTCTCTTGGAAAATGTTGACTTTTGTTTCATTTTATGGTTGTTCCAGAAATTACATGTAGGAGAAATTTAGTTTTGATGAGGATTTGTTCAGTTTCTATTAAGCAGCGTTCTAAAAACCAGATTTTATGGAGACTTATAGAAATTTTGAAATTATCGGGGTCAAATTTTGGCATGTTGAAAAAATTTTAAATTGTGTACAGTGTAATTTTAGTAAAATTGCTTAAATCTCCCCAAAATCATTCTAGTATTCTTTGGTGGCAACATAAGCATGCGAGTCAAGTTAAAGCTAGCGCTTTCAACGAGATTTTAATGAAACCATCAAACTGGTTCGTACTTCATAAAATTGCTGGCATCAAATTGGACTACCCTCATCTAAAAATGTGAGCGCATAAATTCGCTATGGATATTCATAGCAACTTTAACCCATTAAACTAAATAAATAAATGTGTTTTTATGGCGCTTAGAAATACTGCTTCGGCACGCGCTGGCATGCGCCGGTTGTAGAATGGCTGTTGTCCAGCGCAGCGCACTGACTGCCACAAGAACAAGAATGTTATATCGCCAACACACACTCATGCACATGCAAGTCGTAAACGTAAAATCAACGGTTTTATTTCTTGCCAAAGCAAACACAAACAAATGTGTACGACAGCAAATGAGCACAAGGATAGCAGCGGTCAAAAAGCGAAAAAAGCAAATGCCAAAACAAAAACAACGCAAAGCAAATGCAGCAGCAACAGTAACAGTAACATAGTAAGGCGCGCACACACACACGCAACGACATTTTTCCACGCGTGAACGCATGGTGTCAAGTATACAAAGCAGACAAATCAATAACGCCGAAATCCGAGCTACAAAGATGAGCTTACCGCTTGGCGCTGTTGGCTGTTGGCCTAAGCGCAGCATAAGCTTTTAAGCGCTTCGTGTTGCTGCCTTCGTTACTGGCACAAGTGAAAAGCTGTGCCAAAAGCGAGAGCGCACACACAAAAGCAAAGAGCGGAAGCAGTGTAGAGAGCAGCAGCAATAGCAGTAGAAAGCTGGAGTGCGCCCACATTGACGTAAACTTAAAGTAGGCGCTTGGCAAATTGGCAGAGCACAAAGCACATAAGGCAGGCGAGAGAGCTTTTCTTTCACACCTACGTGCCATGTGTCAGCGCTCTTGGCGAATGCATTTCGCGGCGCAGTGCAGTGACGGTGTCGTCGCTCCGAAAAGCTTAGCGCTGAGCTGGTGCGGGCAGTTGTGTACGCAACGTTGAGGCTAAAAGACGCAAAACGGATATCAAAGCGATTATACCACGGCGCTGTACGGTCGCACGCTCCTCGCCTACACCAATCAATTTATATACATATAAGTGAAATTTCAGTGATTTTGTGTAATAAAAATAAATTCCGTTTTGGAGCGCGGACCAGCAGACGGGCAGACGGCCAAAACGCTGTGACCGAATGTAGGGGCGCACAGCACGCGCGCGCGGTTACGGAGCGCCGTTACGCGAATCAGGCAAACGGGGAATTTCATAGCAGCCTACGATTTATATTCGAGCCAAGCGAATCGAGCGTGTGGGCAAATCGTTAAATGCTGCTGAAAAGCCTTGAACGAGTGGAGTTCGCACTGTACGCAAAACGGCACAAATCGAAAGTGAAAACGCCATACGCAGCGCCTCAAGTCGTTAAATGCTTTGCGGATTTCTAGCGCGCCGCCACGAAAGCACCAAAAAAAATCTACGCGTTTCCATTAATTCGTGCGTTTTTTGTGGCTTAAAGTGAATCGGCCAGTTCGCTAGCAAATTGTCGGTTACGTTCGTGTGCCTGTGAGTGTGTGTGCGGGAAAAATCGAGTCCTTGAAAAGCGTACCATTCAATTACTGTGCCTTTTCGCCCCAAAAAACCTGCTACTACTGACCACACGCGCTGCCAACCCGCAAACGCAACGAAAAGCAATTTCCCACGACAAATAAGTGTTGAATAGTAAATAGAAAATAAGCAAAATCATTTCTCTGAATTAAAAAATTCAAAGAAATTCCAAAATTAATGTCTCAATGTTGAAGTCGACGAGGAAATGCTGAAGAATTGTGATTTCTTTTGTTTTTTCTGCAAATGTGATAAAAAGTAAAATCGATAATTTCTAAAAAAAAAACAGGCAAAGCAAAAAAAACAACAAAAACACTGCAAAACGAAGCGAGACAAACGAGCCAAGAGGCTGAAAACGCAAATACAAAAACAACAGCAGCCCTTAGAGCTGCAACAACAACAACGGGAGGAAAAAACAGCACTTACAACAGCAGTGTGGCAACAATAACACGGCACGGCAATAACGGCGACAACGAAATCGGGACAAAATCCAAATGAACCAGCAACAGCAGAAATAAAGAACACACAACAACAACAACAAAGGCGCATTAACAATAGGCAAAGCAGCATAGCTGGCGTAGCTTTGGGGCAAAGGCGACCAAACGCGGCTACAGACGAGGACGGACAGACTGCGAACGCGCAACAGCAGCAGTGCAGTGCGGCAGCGGGAATAGGGACAGTGGAGGGAGTGAAGGGAAAATACTAGGAAAATCTTGTAACTTGAACCATTGGGTTATTAACTTTGCAAATCTTGCAGTGGAGTAAGAACAACAACAAAAAATCAACATTTTTGCCACCGCGCTTGCATAAGCGTGTGTATGTGTGTGTACTGGAACAATACTTAAAATTATGGACAGTGGCAAATATTAACGCCAAGCCATCAAATAACGCCGAACCCACTGAAACAAAAGCAATACTTGAATAGCGCAACACAACAACAAAAGCGCAAAGGAAAACAAATAAAACGAACAAGACAATAAGCGTATTAAATAACGGCCAAAAGCAAGCCGTACATAGAAATATAGCAACGAAAGGCAGTACAAACGCAGAGTAAACAAAAAATACTTGAACTGAGCGCACAACTGAGTGTTTGTTGTGCCGTGCAAAAAAGTTGCGCATACGCCGCGCTGTACCAAGCAACGCACAACTCCCAGTAGTAGCGCTCACATTTAGGGATAAGAGTAAAGATACGTGTCGGCAGCTAGAAAGCGCGCCAAACGGTGAAACCAAAGCGAGGAGCAGTGCTCACAAAGCCAAAAGTGTTACAAAATTGGCTTGCTGCCCACTCAAGCAGCACATTTACTGCCACTTCACTGCATTCGTGCCAACAACGATAGACTCACACTCACACACACACACATATATATATGTACACATGTTTAAATAGCAATATTTGCCAGCTTAACATAGAGAAAGCAACGCCAGCAGCAAACTAGCTACAAAAAACGTTTAAGCTAAAAATAGGATAAGTCCAACACTTGCGCTCACCTGCCGAAAACACTGCACACCGAAAATACCTGTACTCGGCAACAAGCGAGGAACAGGCTGCATTTGAGCCACTACTACCGAGCCACACGCTCCGCTGCGCGCAGGAAACGCAGCAGGCCTGCCGCAAGGCATTTCACTCACACACCGCGCGCCGCAAGCTAACTTATGGACAATGCCTACGTCTACTATAAGGTAGTATTGAATGCAGCGCAGTCGCAGGTGTGCGGCGCGAGCGGCGACTGCGTCCATTTAATATGTTATCTAAGCAAATTTATTCTCAAAAAAGCAAAAACAGCAATATGCCATCATCAGCAATTTGTGCTGCACAAGCATGGAAATCATCTGCCATCGCTCACCTAACAAATTGCTCACGCACCGCATAAAAAGCATCCAACAGTCAAAGAGTCAATCAATCAATCAATCAGTCAACCACAAATGCAAGCACTACCAAAGGCATAACGCTTTAAAACTTAATATTATAACAATAACAATAACTGCAAGCCAACACCAATACCACTAAGCAACACCCACCACACAAACGTTAGCCAAACTAATACATAAGCATACACATTGAACAGCATAACAGCATGCCAACACAACGCCAATAAATCAATAACGAGTGAAACGACAATATTAGCATGCCACATGCTGCATGCCACAATCCGCTACTGCTAGAACAAAATAATATTTTATATGTTTTTCCAGAGTTCACATGCTTTGTTTCTGCATAAGTCAGAAAATAACCACTGACATTTGCAAATAACTATAGAAAACATGTACATATGTACATAAACTCAACATACATCGCGATACGCATAGAGAAAAGCTTTAGTTTGAAAGTCTTATGTCTGCCGGTTTCACCTGAGCTCTATTGAACAATAAGCATAATTACTTAAATACTTTTTAAAGTGTATTTTTTAATTACATAATTACTCGCTCATAGCATATAATTGGCATTCGTGCGATACCAGGGGCTAAACTGTATTTTTTGTAATATTTTTAGGTCAAAAATGGAAGGGTTTCATGCTTATAACTTAGTTGAGGCGATAATACTACTCGTTTTCCAGTGACAGCCATTCTCTACACTATAGAGAAATTCATTTCACTATACCCTCGTTTCGGGGTTGGAAACCTCCTTATGCAATGGTAGTTCGATAACAATAAAAATTTACGAAAAATTTACAAAATTTTATAAGATATTCACAATGATAAATAAAATTGAAAAGGGCACTTTTTTCGTCATACATACTAAAACCTATCTGAATACCATGAAAATGATATTTCTGGTCATATATTTCTCGTTTTTTGAAAGAAATTTATGCAAAACTGCGTCAACTGAAACATCTATGTCTCTGTGAATGTTCTTGGATGCTAGAGCGATGGGTTCTCTTTTAATCTGCTGTATTTCCCGAATGGGGGTTTCACATATTAAAAGCTTCTTAACACGGGCGAAAGCGCGAGTATACGAAATATCTTAATTCTAGCGAAAAATGATGAAATTAGCTTTCGAGCTTTCGATCATGTTGTCAAAGAACACGTGCAATAATTTAGTGCTTTCTTTATTTGAAAATAAAACACAAAAATTACTGACTAGCAACCTGCTCCTCAAGTGAGCAATATACGTGCCAAGAAAAGGAATGTAAAATGCAATGCGTTCGTATTCTTCGGGGTCCCTCATTTGAAAGGTTACATTTGGTGATTGTATCGTAGTAATTTGATTGCTGTGTCAATGCATACTGCTGTCTGTCAGTTAAAAGCTGCAAGGCTTTTGTTGAAGTCGTTGCATCATTCCGAGTTTATTCTTCGTACAGTGCTCTAACTGCAAATGAAGGCAGGTCGGTATGGGTCGAAACGGCTTCATGGTATTTAGCCTATCTTATGGAGCATACAGATTTATAGTTCTGCTTCCGAATTTTGTTTTCAGACTTCCTGATTTGGTTCTTCTAAATCTTCATAAATTGGGAGCAGAGGAAAAGTCGTGTAGGGAGCCAATTATTTCAAGTACATTCCAAATGTGCCAAATTTGCCAAAATTCTTGAAGATATTTTTAGATTTTTTCCAAACTAAGAAGTTTTCCATACAAAGACTTGAGTTAGATTGGACAGTTTGTATAGGAGGATGCTATACTTCTTGTGGAGCGCTGTTGCTTGTGAAAATTTTCAGATTGATATCCTAAGAATTCAGAGGCTAGTTTACCTATATGCAGATGGTCAAGCAGACGGACGTTGCTAAATCGAATCGGTCCGAAACGCTAATCATTTTCATATGTACTTTATAAAGTCTCCGACGTTTCCTTTTCATGTCATAAACTAATTAAATCATGACTCAGCAGTTTTATGGATTTCTTGATCGTTTTCACAAAGAACCTCTACATAAGTGATTTGATAGTTGTACGGCTAACTTAACGCCGTCTGATTTTACCTCCAGGGGCTATCTAGGAATTTTCTGTTTACCATTAAAGATACGTCATCTATATAAGTAATCAGCGGCAGCCACGTTCTTCAAGCTTTTCTAGCAGGTCAAAACATACCATCATCCAGAATAACCTAAGAATAAATTTTCAAGGTATCACTTTTAACATTAGAATGTGAATATGACGTGGTCGAATTTGGATCCTTTTTATTGGATGTAATAAATTAAATCAATGTTATTCCATTATGGCTTAAATTCACAAGTGGGCATATTTTCTGAATTAAGAGACGTCAAGCTTAGATCTCTGTTCATTTAGTTTTATTTCTCTCTGCTAAACGATTTTCAGCGAAAGTCAAGCAGTCATGAATTACTTTGGATGCATTTATAGGACATATTTGTTATGTTGAGATTGCTGTCTTGTTATGTTAGGTTAGGTTACTTGGTCGATCTTAACAGGGATCTCACTTGTTCAGCTGGTACATTGTGTCATCTCGGGCTCCTATAAAATAGATCCTAAAAGCCCTCATGAATCAAAAAAGCTGTTTAAGATTCATTTGTTAAAACAGTTATTATCAGTTAGGGCTTTGTCGCCTAATTGGTCGAAGGTCTGACTGCCGACATATTTCAAACTCAGTGCAAGAACAATCGAGAAAAAGGGGCTGTGCTTTTTCACCCCACCTTCTACCCTACAACTTTGTCAATTTTCGTCAAAACTTGATATTTTTTCAATGCCCATACACTACTTTTAAACAAATAGGTAATTTTTTAGACGGGCATTTGTACGCTTTTTTTATCTGAAAACTGTTTTTTAGTCTTTGCCGATACCTCCCGTATGTGTGCTCTTTTATTGTGGCCTTCTTTAAATGTTCAGACTTGATTTTACTGAAGTGAATGCAAAGCGGTGATTGGGCGAGCACTTATGCCTGCTATGTCGGGGTCAAGTCTGGATTTTTAGGTGTTTAATCATTGTTCTCTTGCTTTCCGAGATGACCATATCTCTCGACTGCCGCAACGCCAGTCAGGAGAGTTGACCGCGACTACGCCTCAGATATCCATCCGTTGAGTCCAATTTTCGTTGACTCGTTCGAGAATTTCGACCAGTAACTGGCGAAAGGCATGCGTGATTTTTTGCTAGAAGGCCTGAATCATAGCGGTATTGTCCGCATATACTTTAGATCTCAATAAATCCATTGATTGATGCGATGCATAAAAGTGGCGCCGTCTTGTTGAAACCAAATGTCGTCGAGATCACGAGCTTCGATTTCAGGCATCAAATAGTCGGTTATCAATGCGCGATAACGGTCCTCATTGACGATTATGTTTTCACCGGCATTATTTTTGTAGAAATATGAACCGATGATTCCCCGGGTTCACAAACCATACGAAACCATTTCTTTTTCTGGATGAAATGGTAGCTCTTGAATCTTTTCAGGTTGCTCCTCATCCCGAATGCGGCAATTTTACTTATATACATACCCATTAAGCCAGAAAGGAGCCTCATCTTTGAATAAAATTTAGCTCGAAATCGTCGGATCTTCTTGGTACTTTTCAAGAAGCCATAGAGCGAAGTGATGTCGCTTGGGAAAGTCGAATGGCTTCAGTTCTTGCTTTATTTTGTATGCTTTGATATAAGATCTCGACGTAAAATGGCCCAAGTTGTTCCATACGTCAATCCGATTTGCTGCAAACAGCGCCGAAGAAATTATCCACTGTCTTCTTGTACACCCTCAGCTGCGACTGCTATATTGAGCGAAGCCCGCGAAGCACATTTCTACAGGACGTGAATAAAGTTGAACGTTATATAAACGTTGTTCAGAAGCAAGCCTTTCTACGATGAAATGCCAAACAATATTGAAAAAAATAACATGACATTGATTCCAATATCCACATTTCCTGCTGGCAACGGCATTTAAGGCCAAATGTACTTGAACCCCTGAAAAGATCCCTCAAGTGTGACCAGCACGCATAGCCTTGAAACAGAAGCCTTGCAAACCATATCTACAGTTTGTTAATGAATTACAAAAAAGTACGCTGCAACAAGAACAAAACCGATTGTCACGAAATTCATTGCAAATTCCGTACGCACACGACTGGCAACAATCAACGAGCGATGTGTGCTGGCTTCACTAATTTCTCCCGCACTTACCTACCCATCATTTGCTGTTGTCTTGCTTTCTATTGTCTTTCCTGTCTCTGGAAGGGCTTGTCTTTTTATATCTTGTACTCTGATACTGTTTCGCTGAGTATTATGGCAACTTCAATGGGTGCAAGCACTTACATGTGTATACAATGTATTATTGCGGACCACAGCCGACAACGTTGACTCGGTGGGTGGAGCGTTCAAAACACACCGGCAAGCTAAATTTAACATTATAGGGAAAGGGTTTTTATGACAGCGAGGATGTCTCCAGCGTTTAAAACTTGTAATGAAATTCTTTAAGGGGTTATGTTGTATCAACCTATTTTATATGTATATTTTTATAAGTCGCTTAAGCGATTTTCACCGAGATCATAATGGCATGATACCAATATTCTAGACGTTTCAATAGTCCTCTTGAAGTGTTAATGTCGTCTTACTGTTTGTAGGATTCATGGACGCGAATCATAGGAACTTTATAAAGGAGCTTATTTCTTCGTTTAGAAGGGACTTACCGATCTACAGTGGCACCTGGCCACTAGCAAGACACTATATTGTATTCCAAAGGTGGCAGGAGATTTTTAATTTTAGTAAGGGAGTGTTCCTGATCTCACAAGTACTACGTTAAAGAACTCGTCCGAACTGAATTCAGTCTAGTTTTTAGACTGTCTAGAGTATAATTATTCAAGCTGTTTATATAAGCCCATACTGTTTGGTTCAAAATTATTCTGGACCCTAGAGAACATGCATTTTTAGTGGGCCTGAATACCGATACCCTAATGTTGACGGTACACAATGACGACATCGTTAAATGCCATAAAGCAAGAATGTTAAAAACACCCACACGTGGCAAGACAGTTAGTAACAAGCGGAAACGTTAACTTCGGTTGCACTGAAATGGAAATACCCCTCACAAATATAAAATATTCCTCACAAGAACTTGATTTTGATCGTTCAGCTCATATGGCAGCTACAGTGGTCCGATCTGAGCAATATCTTCGGAGTGTGAATAATACTCCTTAGCTGATTCGTTGAAGATATCTCGTGTAGAAAAAGTTTCCACTCAAAAACTTAATTTTCATCGTCTAGTTTGTATGACAGCTATAAGATATAGTAATCCAATTTAGTCGATTCTGAGAAATTAGTAGTATCTTGGGCACAAAAGAACGTGTGCATAATTTCAAGACGACATCTCAAAAACTTGGGAACTAGTTCGTGCATCGCTGATCATTTATATACAGGGTTTGTCCTGAAAATAATAGGACTGAATCGATTTAAAACAAATTTATTGAGCCAATGGTTACAATTCTTTAAAATTTTTCAAAATAGGCTCTTTCTGGGTTGCTGCAGCGCTGCCAAGCATTGAACGCGTCATAGAAGGCATTCTCCAGAATAGCCTTGAGAGCCGAGGTGCATGCTGCTTAAATCCCCTCTGTCGTCTCAAAATACATGCCTTTCATCGGCAAGGAAACAAAAAAGGGCGGCATTGGTTAGGTAACTATTCACAAGAAAGGCTGTAATTTCTGCTCGTCAGTGAGCACTTTTGGGACCATCTTCGCGCACGCCATGCGGATGTTCAAGTGCTCCATCACAATGTGATAAACCACGAACCACTGGTTTTGATAAATTTAACATCTGGGCAATTAAACGAATACTTAGTCGACGGTCTGAGCTCAAAACTTTGCGCTCAGGAGTCACATTGTCAGTGTTTGTCAAAGTCGCAGGTCTCCCAACACGGTCTTTATCAGCGACTCTTCCCGACCTTCTAAAAAGGCCTGGTGCCAACGGTAAACACCACTTCTCTCTGTAACAAATTTACCGAGTTTCACACAGAATTTAATCGCGTATCTCTGCTCTAATGCACGCTGCATTTTCAGCTTGCACCACTTACAGAAACACATCGCGCGAAAATGTTTGTCCTGACTCTCCAGAAGCTCTGAGACAGCCGCTCGTTAGCTAGGAACGCCCTCTACCGAATCCAGTCTGTGCGCGCACGCTGCGAAGTACAGTCGCGGCAGAAGAAAACCAGTTCTATTACTTTCCCGACAAACCCTATAGATGTATACTTTAAAGGGTCCCCGATACTTTCTTCTGGTTGTTACAAACTCCGTGACAAACTTAATATACCCTGTTCGGGGTATACCAAGAGGACAAGTCAATAAAAAGCATAACATAGCAATAACATAGACAAACATAACATGCAAAACATGCATACATACGTAAGTTGAGCTGTTGAGACAATAAAAAAAAGTCGTTTGGTTATGCGTTAGACTACTTAGAGGGACCCCTCACACGAAAGACAATGAAGGAATTGTGAAAAAATATTAAGACTTTGAAAAAACACACGTTACACTCCCCACCCCCCATAATAACAGCGCTGTGTTTGCAAAGCAAACCAAAACGCACGAAAATGTCGCACAAGATAACGTACAAATTCATTGCGTCACCTCACACACACACACACACGCAAGCTTTGATTCCTTCAAGCATGAGTCAAGCAGCCAATCAAGCAGTTAGCAAGCCAGCACTGGTGGCAGGTGAGGGCAGCTGGCACTCGGCGCCCACCAACGGCTTGGGTTTTAACTTTTAACTACATTTGTTAGAAAAGTACACACTCCCGCATACATGCATGCATATACATATGTGTACTTATGTACCATAAACATTCCGCAACATAAAATATCACATGCTAAGCTGGTGCACTTCATAAACGTCACTTGTTTCTGTAATAAGGTCTCTGATACAGGCTAGTCGAGTACGCATTTTTACACTGGCATCCTCGCCTCACTGTACTCACACATATACATACACATTTGCTTGGCAGTGTCAGTATATGGACCTGTGTACTTGCTTATGGGTCCATTTAAGAGCCGGAGCTCCAACTGTGCGCAGTCACACACATGTTAATTCATTATTTTTAGGCACACATGCAACACATACTTATCTACAGCATATATGTATGTATATGTGTAAGTGTGCATGTATATGTATGTGAATAATTACGGCAAAGAGCCTAGGCAATATTAGAGCAGATATATACGCATACATACATATGTATTTACAGCTTTTACGAGTGACATTAACATTTACAACAAAAATTGTTAGGAAAATTAACGATTTCACTTCCAAGGATACCATGTACTAGGTTAACATAGTAACGATAACAATCTCTTCGATAATTGGTCCTTAAAAATCATAATATTTTTCGATTTTCTGCGTTAAAACTCACAAATATTTTAAAATATTAGGCCTCGGAACGCTACATGGTAGGCAGATCACGGCAATCACACTGAAACAGTTGAAACAGTGACTGCTGGTGGGTCCGAAACTTATTATCTATAAATCCATATAGCACTCATGCATGTTTAACGGGCATTATCCGCTTGAAATCCCTGCACTTGGAGTAAAATGTGTCTTGCTGAGGGAAAGTAGTTCAAGGGATCTGCTCTTGTAGCCGCACAAGTACTAGTCGAACTCACGCGAGGCCCAGCCGTCTAGTGTTAGAAGGCAACTGGATAGAGCCCTATGAAAAATGACATGAGGTACGTTGTTGGTGTTAGGTGAAACACGCCTGAAATGACAGCTGCTCGTTAAACACTTTCTAACTGTAAGCGTGTACATCCTCTCCAGTACTCTCTAACGCCATATACCAAAGAAGCCTCAACTCTTTCTTATATATTCGAATAAGGTGCTACTCTGCTCAGCATGCCGAAATAATGGTTCTGGTCTTCGCTCTTATATAGTTTTCTAGATTGATTACATAATCCCGAAAATCATTAAACTCGGTGGTGCTTAAACCGAGTGAGTTAGCGCACATGCACCCACAAAGGCGACATAATTATCAAAAATTTAAAATTACACGAAAATACACACATTCACATGTACATATGTATAAGTAAATAAATATGTACATTCTTACATATGAGTGGAGCAGCGCACGCTCAACCTTGGCGCAAGCACTCAGAGCTGTGCATACGCAGATGCATTGCAATAATTGTCGGCTTATTTTTAACTCTGCCTCTGCAGTGTCGCACACATACACACACGCACTTGGCACATCTACAACCTTCAGCGAGCAATAACTGTAACTACTAATGCCCTGGGCTGGCCGCAGCTCTACCATCTTCTTCTTGCGCTACTTTCGCCCATTCTTTCTGCAGTTTTTCATTGTTTTCGACGAGTCGCACGCACACACACACATTTATACTTATATATACTATGTATGGATGTATTTATAATCTATGTAGTTGTGTTTTTGGCAGCTTTGTCGCCTCAGCAATAATTGTGTGCCGCCGCCATTGCCCCTGTAACTGTTTCGAGGTTTTCTTTTAGCCGCTCCGCCGCTGTGTTATCATTTGAGAATGACACAGAAATCCCAAAAAGAAGCAGAAAGTTACTCAAGAAGATAACCAAACAGTTTCTTTCTATTTATGTCTTCATTGCCGTGGGGAACCGCAACCCCGCACGAGGGGTTGGGACGCTTGACTGTACGAGTGTATGTGATATTGTTGTTGCGCTTTGTGGTGCGCCTGATTGGAGAAGTTGGCACCGAAAAGTAGAACTTGTCCGAGGACAAATAACAGTACATAGTCACCCACCCCAAATCTCCTCTCCTCTCCTAGGCAAAAGCATCAGCTAGTAAGTTGTGGCAACATTTTAACTGCTGTGCTTAAGAGTTGTTCGAAAATACAACATTTTCCTTAGCTCTCTTTTCGCGCTCTCATCATCTCTTTACTTACCTATAACCATCTCTATCACACTTACTCGCTCCCATTCACACACTCGCGCTCACAGTCACACACAGTCAGTTTGGCGCTCTTTCGCTTTGTTCGCGCGGTTCCTTTGCTGTTTGACTCTTGATGCGCATACAGACGGACAGCGCTGTCTTTCGATTCACAGCTCCCTTACCTACCGCCCGTAGGCGTCTTGGCGTCTACCGAAATCTACCCACTGCGTTGGTTTCTCCTGGCCACCTTCCAGCGAGCTGTCAGACATCTCGGCTGTTGAGTTGATGGGTCGGTGGCTTGGCAATTACGCAAGCAACGACTTTTTCACCAAAATGGATTTGTGTCGCTGGATTCTGTGCCACATTTGTATGCGTGATTGCTATCGTTTTAAGTCCTGACAGTTCAATTCTTTTTTTGCGTCGTGACACTTATTTAATTCGACGCTCAATTATTCGTTTGCTATACACTTATATACACTTAATATACATCGTTGTTCGGCTTTTGAACACCGCCACAGACACACTTACTAATTAACCCACAACAGGGCATACATATCTATGTGTTCAAGGCAACCTTGAGGCCATTTCGACAATGTGAAATCTTTAATTTATCATCCGTTATCAAGAACCGCGCTCACCAGTGCTCATGCAGCACCATTACGAGTAGTTAGTAGCGCCCACAACCACTCTCCCCCATCGTACGTTTATGACATTTACACTCCATTAGCGTTCTAGCTTTCATATTTCTTTCATTTCATTCGATATCTCATTGCGCGCCGCTCCATTTGTTTTGATTTATTTTGTAGGTTATCAGTGTTTCCTTTCCAAATCGATCATTTATAGCGCGTCCTCATACTCATGCAACCGTGTGTGTACGTTTTGTTTGCTTTAACCTTGCTTTGCATGCCGTTGAAATTGTGTTGATTTTGAACTATGTGTGAAGAATTTAGTTATAACTTGTATTTTAGATATGAAAATATTAATGAAAATACCCGACAATATATACATACGTCTATATATCAGAAATGACAGAAGAATTATTTCACAGTTCCGTTCTTGCAAATCGAAAATAAATCATTTCAAATCAATGTTAACCAAAACGAAGTAACTGAGACAACTAGTATTGAAACTGAATGGTCAAGTGATATGTGAGAACTAATTTAATAACTTAAATATATTTAGTAATACTAATTTTGGTTTTTAGAATAATTATTTTTTAGCTCTGGATTGCTTGAGAATTCGAAAGTATTACACGAAACATAAATTGATTTAATGGAGGAATGAATTAGGCATGATCTTAATTTGATCAGAGAGGACATTAAGAACAATTTAGGCAGAGACAAATTCTTCAGTCTTACTCTATGTATCTTAGGTCGGTTAACTTGAAATTTTGATGCAGTAAATTTGTATAAGTGTATTTTTACCGCTTTATCAACAAAAAAAAAACTATGAGAATGAAAAGTGCGAAACCAAAGCATAATTAATCATCAAGGACAAATGCCATTTGAAATTATTTGGCTACAACGATATGTTGCGAGCGTCAATAAAACGTTTATATTTTTGGTCTTTGCTTTGAGAACCATTTTATTCCACTCAAGAATCAATAGAATTTAGTTTTCAAGAACGCTACTTATTCTAAGGCGTTAAAATATTCCAGGCAAAACTAAAAAGATAATGCTTTAACAATTTCAAGTTTTGTTTTAATATTGAAGCAACTTCAGTTCATATGTATTTGGATAAATACAAAATTTGGGTTCGTTTCTAGACATATTCCGATTTATTTAGAGGAATATCTCTAAAACTATTTGCCATGGATGGACTAGTATCGTAACTCAAATCTGTTTATCTGTTTATTTGGTGTCTCTTCGTAAATGCTTCACTAACTTTTAGCAGTGAAAAAACAGACGCTTTCAATCTGAAAAGGATTTGTTTGAATATTTTTTTAAGAAACACACGTTTTCCTTTTGTGTAAGTCAGAGAGCTAGGGCAATTGTATAGAATCACATTCACATTCTTCCAATTTCAATTCATATTCATGACCATCGCTTCCTCATGATCGATGCTCATATCGTCTAGAAAGATGTTTATCCCATGAACAAAGTTTACTAAGTTCATAACACCTAGAAGGACGGTCGGAAACGTCCTATGCTTCCCCCGGAGTACTAGCGGGTAATGCGTCAAATACCTTCAGAGCTGGAGCTTATTCATCCACTGCACCATATAGTAGGACGGGGATGATGACTTGTAGAATTTGGCCTTTGTTCGTCGAGAGAGGACTTTAGTTGTCGATTGCCTACTCAGTGCGAAGTAGCACCTGTTGGCATGAGTTATTCTGCGCTGAAAGAGCCGTGAAAGAAGAACTAGAACTTTCAGTTTCTGAGATATCGATCTGAATTTAAGTAGACATTCTCTTCTTGCAAAGAAAAAACACTTTTTTCGTGGTAGCCATGATATACCACTATACCATATATCTGCCTTCCACAACGGCCGATAAAAATTAAAATAAAGATATCTTTATACCTTTTTATGGTATAAAAAATGCACCTGTTAAATGTATATAACTGTAGATTTGTTGTAAACGAAGTTAAGATTGTTTTATACTCTTTCAACATGTTGCTACAAACTATATTACTTTTGTTCACCTAACAGTTGTATGTATAGAAATAGTGTTATGTATACATAAATGATCAGAATGACAAGACGAATGTACACACTATCTGTCCATCCCTCCGTCCGTCCGTCCCTGCAAACTGTAACATGAGTAAAATTGAGATATCTAGATATAACTTGGTACGCACGTTCCTTGGAAAAGGAAGTAGAAGTTGGTAGATGGGCGTAATCGGAACACTTCCAAGCCCACAAAACGCCATTAACGAAAACCTACAAATGACCATAACTAAGCACTAAATACTAATATATAAAACTGTAATTTGGTACAGGAGATCGCAGTAGTAAGGGGCACCTGTGGGCCAAATTCAGAAAGACTGCTTTCCTGACAATAGTTATTCTGTGTACCAAAAATGGCTTCAATCGGGTCAATACTTCCGTGAGCCCCCATATACCTGATATAAAGATTTTCGATCCTCCAGGTGACTTTATACTGCATATATCGGCCAATATGTGAATTATCTCAAAGAAAATTACAGAACCTGGTTTACTCATAACAGTAAATCTTTGTGCCTAAAATAGATACAATTAATCAAAAACTTGACCTAGCCCCCATATATTTACCTATTATAGGGATTTATGAACATCCGGCTGAACTTGCTCTATATGATTGGTATTAAACACAGGGGGAACATTCTTTTAGTATGTGGCATGATAATAGTTAATAGATTAAATCGGATCGATACTACACCTACGTCCTTATACACAATCATATAATAATTTTGGTTTTCCAACAAATCTTATGCCGAATTTGTGGGTCAGTGTATGTGTTATAAAGAATATATGTATACATATAGTATATAAAAGTTCTTCGATTCAGATCCTCTGTTAGGCGTCTTACATTTTAAGGTATTTCCCTGACTTTGATTCTTCCAAGTTGCAAGAGTATAAAATGTTCGGTTATACTCGAACTTACCACTTCCTTACTTGTTTCCGTTTTTTTTTTTTGTTTTTAGAAAGCAAGGGATAAAAGCTGAAAGCTATAAGGTGGTTGTCGTTTTAGTGGCGGGATTTCCTCACTCTTCCAACAGCTTTTCCAGAGCGGGAAGAAAAGACGGCATTTAATGACAGTCGTTTTGATTGAAAATTCAGTAAAATAGTTGAAATTTGTGAAAATATATCACTAAGATTACAACCTAGTGTTTTTCGTTAAGTTATGAGTTAAACTCTAGTTTTTTTCGTTCAAGATTAGTGTTGCATTAAGTGAAATGTGCAAATCATGATTTGTTTAGAAAATGTTGCTATGAATTCGGTTTACCTTTACTAGCTTTGCCTTATACGTTTTTTAATGCGCTATGCTGTTATTAAGCTTGTTTCCGTTATTTTAATATTTCCACACATTTGCTTTGAGTTTGAGTAATGTTCGTATTTGATTGAGCAGATTTTACTTTGTAATGCATTGTTGCCTTTTGAACTATTGCAATGATTTTGAATCTCTACAAAACTCTACTTACTATTTACATAATCAAAAAGTAATATTGTACTATAAATAACGAAACCGAACACTGAACGAACGGCTACATTCACATACATACAAACATACATACACGCACGTGTTGTTTCTACTAGCGAGAGGCGACTAACAGCAACGGCAACACAAATAAGGACACGCAGACTCACCAACTAACGAACCAACAGCCAAACCAAGCAAAAGAACAGTAAAAAACGTTAACGTTAAAGAAGCAACAACAAACGCTACTTGAACCACGTACATAGCTGAAATAAAATAACGAAAGAAAGATGATTTTTGTAGTAAAATTGAAAGAGAAGCAGAGACACAAGCGAAAAGTTGATGAAGCACGAACGAACGAACGTACGAACGAAATGAGTAATTCTTTTGTCATTTTATTGCCAGAAGATAGATTTTTCACGAAAACTTATCGATGGTTAATGGCTCCAATTAATTGGCACTGTGTGCACGATGTAACTTTCAATGTGCCGGCACTGTTTTTTTCCATAAAGTAATTGCTTACATATTATTCTTTTATTGTTGTTCTTACGTGATATGCGAAATCAGCAGAAATAACTAAACAAATACAAAAAAAAACATGAATCTTAAGTTATACTGAAGAATATACCTAAAAGTGTAGGTAAATGTAATTGAAATTTTATTAGAAGTAATTTGCCACTGAAATCTTACGTAATTCACTCGTTGCGGCAACTGAACCGAAATCGAGCGTTATGACACACTTGCAACATGTACAGTTAATATATTTTCCATTTAATTACTAATAAATAATATTTGATAGACGGTGATGTTTACAAAATGCTTTTGTAATACCTTTTGCTGATGGAAATTGATACTTGAAAGTCACTATTCCTGAGCGTCGGCTCGCTATGTTTGTCTAGACAATTCACCTGTATAGCTTATGTATAGCTGATACCTGGAATACTTACGAAGCATGCGTCTAAATTTCTATTGCATTAAGTATGGCGCGAAAATTTAACTGGTTAAATATGAAAAGCTGAAATTGTAAACAAATAGTTAGCTTAGAAAGCCCTAAAGGCGCCACGAAACGAAGAACGATTAAGTTACATGCGGCGAGCGCTGAGCCAGTGCTCATTTGCCGTTATCAGCGGTCGGCAAACGGAAAGTACATTTCACACAAATACCGAATACTTGTAAAATATATTCCAAACTCCAAGCTAATTTCACTTTCACTTTTGAACTGCAGTTTTTCAAGTTACTAAAAGTATACAAAAATATATAAATAACTACTTATATATACATATATTACTTTTTGGTTTTGTATATATGACTTTTTATATATAAATATATAACTCTATATGTATATTTACATAATTAACGATTTGTTAGCACGAAACAAACGCAGAAATTAAAAAAAAATCCAATAAAAAGGATACTGTAAATTTCAAAATAATTCACAAGTAAAAGTATTTGAAAACACTGAAAGAGACAGTAATCAGTAAACAGTTAACAGTATCAGTTGATTTTATGAAAACTCCAAATCTAATGCAACAAGTTACAAGTCGAACGCATTACTGTGGCATTATTGCCGATAGCGCGCTAGGCCAGCCTGCTAGGCATACAAACATACAGTCAATCATATAACTACTCACTAATCGTACAGTAACCACTCATACTGCAACTTCACAATATTCATAACGGCCCACGCAACAACTACTCTTACCCTGCCAAAAGTTGTCTTGCGCGACTGCTGAAATCACTGCTAGCTAACTGTTATGCTGTCAATATGCAAACCTGTGTATCACTGAAATGTTAATTCCAATCTGAGCTATTTTAGCGACTCATTTCACTCACTTAGTCACATGTTTAGCCAAATGCAAGCCTGGTGTGAGGAAGTGCTTGGCACTACTTATCTCCTGCTATCACAACTTCTTCGTAAATAATCGTTAAAGCACACACTGTCAGTTGGCATTTACGAAAACCAATTGCAGCCCTGTGACTAAAGAACAAATCCAAACTTGACAGTTTTGACACTTGCATTCGCATATTTGTATTATTTATTGAAAAAAAAGTTAATAATAAACTGATAAACACTCGAAAATAAGCAAAAAGACATAATCACGCACCCTCACATACACAAGCACACTGCCATTTGGAGTTAATAAGCTACCAGAACATTTCATTCACTTAGCCAAGCCCATCTGTCTTCGCAAACTTCCATATTTTCATTTTGATTATGTTTAAAAATGTTTACTTTAATTTGCTTGTGTCTGTTACATACGCGCTTTTTTGTTGTGTCTATGTCGCAGGCCGTCGCTGTCATTGTTTCCACCTCTAACTCTAATTCCAACTCTACCACTGTCTCGATTTGTTCACTTTCTAACCACACTATCTTTTTGATATCTGTTTGGAACATTTCGCATTTCGAATTTCAACTTTCATTTATTTATTGTATTCAAGCGCCATAAGTACCATAAATACACATATTTTTGCACGTTCTATTCTATATGCAACTAAACTTTGCCAAACTTGAAGATTCTCCTTACGAACAAAACACATCGCACACCAATTCAACGCCCACCACTGTACAGTGCGGCAGCAATTAACGCTGCAATTAACCGTTGCTTGCTAACCGAACTCATCCACACCACCACACATACCATCGGAAGCCACAATCGTGCATTTATTGGAGCAATCTACACGCACACATACATACTTACACACGCACACACACGTTCATTCGACGTTCGGCCGTTAGGCTTGAGTTTAAACTCGATCGCTTTAGCAAAGCACTTTAGTCGTACAAAAACACCAACACTGTTCAGTGTTCGTTACAAAAACGCATTATTTGTATGAAGAAAGCGTTATTGACGCTGTACACAAACACGAAGATGCAGCAAGCAGCAAATCATGAAAGTATTTTTGTTTCGTTTCACCTACACCACCCACAGCTGCCACACCGAGCAGCGCAGCCGCAGAGCGAAGCTTGCCAAATGAAATTAAAAACAGCTTAAATTCATTCCAATCAATTTTGTATAATACATAAATCCTCCAAACCTTAACGATCCTCCCAAACGATGCTTTAAGTGTAAATAACTAAAATTTAAGGCGAAAATTAAGACAAAATTTAAAAAAAAAATTTATTGTAAATTAAGAAGTATTTAAAATTAGTTTCTTGCTTAAGGTTAGTGTTTGTATTTTAGCTGTGACACGCGTATTATAGCGGAATCTCGTCAATTAAACAATTGTGTAAATAGCTACAACAAAACCAAAGCAAAAGTTTTTGCGTATATAACATTGAATGCAACAACAATAAGACTGAGCTGTTAAACAGCCGCATTGTATTGAAAAAAAAATTGAAAAAAAAAAACAATAAAATTATATATTTTAAACGCAAATATAGCAACTAATTTTACTCAAAAGAGCGCAAAATTTTACGCTGTCCTTTGATTACATGAAATTAAATCGAAAACTTCAAATACATATAAATGGAAAGCATTACAAGAAAGTTAATGGGGCCAGTAGTCCGTAAGTGTTCGCTTAAAATCTAAAATTTTGGTGATGAATATGAAGAATAGAGCAACCGAAAAGCAGTAGAAATAAAAAACAAAAGAAATATTGAGAAAATCGTACAATTTACGAAAGTATTGAACAATTACAGTACAATTACCAATACCATTACCAGTACAAGTACCAGTACCAGTACCGAACAATTAATTAGTATGCAGTTAAATATTTTATTGATTTAGTGTGCAAGTAATTGAAAATTGTTATTGTAGTTATGATTTTGTTTGGCGCAAGTGTTTTTTCGAATGTTCGAATATGCGAAAAAAGTTTATAAACACACATTTATAATAACTATCATATATACATATATATATTTACTATATACTTAGATATATAGACTACATATAATTTCTCATTAAGCGCGCGCCAACAAGTGTGCGCGTGAGTTGAACAGAACGCGAAGTGCTTAGTTCAAGTGCCTGAAACCGAAAGCCTACCCCGCTTTAGAGCAACAAAAACAACAAAAGTATAAAATAATGCTGTCGACCACACTTACCTAGCACGAATACAGACATACCAAAACGAGAAAAAGAAACAGTAAAATAAAATGTCATGAAAAAGCCACACTATACTTTTGCTTTCCCACAAGACAACCAAATGAGTCTGAACAGCCAAGCAAAGAATCTCTCAAACAAGCAAATAAGCAAACATCTAATCAAGCCAATCAATCAAACACCCTAACAAAAAACAAAAAACAAGAAACAAGCAAACTACCCAAGCAAAAACTCTTTCAAATCGCCCATTTCAGATGTACGGCACATACGGCCCGACTGGAAGTCCGCCACTACCCGACATAATCGGTCAGTACTACGTGCCGACCGGCTACGGGCTCGGTGTTGGTCCGCCGCCACCACCACCGAGCACCTACGACATGTTCGGCCCCACCACTTCGGCTGCCGGTTATCTATACGAGCCGACGCTAAGCAGTACTGGCCTCTATGGCCAGCATCCATCGCCTATACGTCGACGCCGTTACAGCATCGCCGGCCTGCCATCGGCCTCGATGATGAACGACTACTACGGTCTGTATGCGCCACAAATGCAGCAGTCCTCCTCTTCGAATATAGTTAACCTGTTGAATGAGGCGCACAAATCCATTTCACGCTCCTCCCAGATACTAAACCAACATGCGCGCATGCAACAGGCCACACAACCGGTAACACCGCTGTCACATTATCCCGGACGCATAATCTCCAGCTATCCGACCTTGCATCCGGGCGATACATCACCGCCATACCTTAACGATAACCTCATGCAGATGTCGTCGAGCTTCTCATCCCAGCCGAACATGTATTTCCAACAGTATGCACCGACATCGGCGGCGGCCACGGCGGCAGCGGCCCAACAATCAGCAGCGGCGGCGGCGGCGGCAGCAGCAGTAGCGGCACAACAAGCGGCCACCGGTGGCCATTTGGGTGGAAGGCTATTGCGGCCGGCCTACTCAGTGTCAAATTTAAATTACTTGAACTATCCGAGCAAATACACTTCAGGTGGTGTTAGTGGTATTGGTGGTAGTAGTAGTTATGCGAATCCATTCTCTCAGTCCATATTCAGTCAGACCGATTTGCCATATAGCATGAGTACGTTGTTGCAGCAACGCAATCTAATGCCATCGTTACACGCCTCCAATCCGGCTATATCGCAGTACTATCAGTACGCCACACAGGCACCGCATACGCATACGCATCCGCTTGCCTACAATTTGCAACAGCAATTTGCGGGCACACAACATTATACACACCAGCTGCCGCCCGGCGTCCAGCACCCGTCGGCGCACATCCACCACTCGGTACAGCAGCAGCTGAATCCGTTGCATCAGTACCACGTGCACCAGCAGCAGCATCACATGCAAACGCATCCACTGGCGGCGTTGCGCGAAACGAGTGGACCATTCGCGGCAACACTCACCAGCAGCGCGCTGGACGACGCGGGGCTGACTGGGCGCGCTGGCCTAAGTGCAGGCGGTGGCGTTGGTGGCGTTGGCGGTGTGGCGACTGGCGCGGCGGGCGTTGCAGCTGCGTCCGCGTACGATAGCCTCCATACAGCGCCCACATATCAGCATCATCATTCGCATCAGCAACAACAACAGCAGCAGCAGCAACACCTCAGTCACTTAAGCCAACAGCATCTGCACCACCACCATCATCTTCCCACAACATCAGCCCCATTAAGCCATACAAGCACTCCATACCATCATCACCAACACATGTCGCCATATTCAAAACTAGATTTAGACTATCCGAAACTGCCATCCGAGCACAAACGACAAGTAAGTTTCAAATTTGACGTAGATACGCTATCACTAGATTCCTAAGGTTAAGTTACCACAAACAACAAACAAGCCAAACAGCAACCGCGGCCAGTATTAACAAAAAGAGAAACTCTCACCAACGGCGAAGTGCGAAATTGAAGCAAAAACAAAATTCTTGATCGAAAATTCGAAAGTTTCGAAAACGCGTAGAATAATTGGAAGTGAAAATTAGAAAATACCGTTAGAAATCTCTAGCAAAATTTGTAGATTGGCAGAAATCAAAATTTCCATAGCACTCGCTCGTAGCAAAGGCATAAACACGCTTGCTGTGCTTAGAAAACAAGTAATAAAAAAATTAAGAAAATTTAGATTTAGCACTAATGATAAAGCATATAATGAATTAGTTGAACATAAGGAATGGGTGAAGTGCAAACACGGCGCGCGGCGAGAAAGAGGCTGCTTGCATTTACGTTGCGCATTTGGCGCCCCCGGCAAATGGAGCGCGACCGCAACTGGAGACACGGCCCTCTAATGTAGGTACATACCGTATACGCTTAACACACACACACACACGCACGTACACCCACACAAGCCTGAGCGTCTAGACTTACAAACGAGACGCTTGGAGTCACATTTCTCCACAGGAACAGCAAGGCATAATTGGTGAATGATTGATTGAGACCGGCGTGGCGCGCTGTAGAGTTAGCTGACTGCTGAAAAGTGCCGGATACACTGAGACGAAGCGACGCTGCAGCGCGCCATTACTTTCAAAATAATTTCTTCACACAAACACGATTGTAGCCAAGCAAAACGAAATGGAATCCAGTCCCTACCTTCTAACCGCCACTCACGAGGCATTTGGTTAGTCAGTTAGTCAGTTAGCCAGTCTGTTAGTTAGTTAGTTAGTTAGTTAGTTAGTTAGTTAGATGTTTAGTTGATTTGTTTGTGTACTGAGCCCTCCGTCGTACTACTCTACAGCTCCCAAGGCAACAACATGCGACTAACATCACAGGAGTACGTATATTGCTCGTATATAAAACGTACAAAAAGGATAATAAACAATTTGAAGCGAAGTGTTTTCACATATCATGCGCATACTCGTACATACATACTTACATATGACTTACATATAATTGCAAAACCTAACAAATACATTCAAATAATCTAAATAAACTCGTGAATATCACGAAAATAAACGAAGGCCAATCCAAGGCAAAGTGTTAAATCTGTCTAAAACTCTCTATATCCGCGCATAATATCATTGTACAATATTATGCAACATACATATATAGATGTGTATGTAGTAAAGTACTCATTATTCACACAACTATACTCGTACTACTTATCTAGCGTACTCGTTATACTCGTAAAAATAGTGCTAACGAAGGCATTTAATCGTTTTGGCAGGCGCGTCTTAGTCAAATATTTAGCTAACGAATAGTCGATGTAATCAAAATGCATATACATATACAGATGTACATATATATATATACATATATATCTAGTTAGAAACAAAACGCCAATGAGTCTAAAATGCAACTCAGCTGATAAGCGTTTATCTTGTGAGCCGAATGTCAGCGTAAATCTCTAAAGTGTTCAAGTCCCCTTATTGTAGTTTTTTTTTGTGGATGCTTAGGCTTGCAGGAGTTTTAAGGTAAACGACGAATATCTCTTTATTTATTTCGAAGTGCTTGTCATTCTAGTTAAGGTTAAATTAGAGGTGCCATACCCAACCAACTCGATTTATTAGAAAGTTAGTTAGATTGAATTGACCCGGTGTTCCATCAACCTTTACTCCTAGAGCTGGCACTGTTCTTGCATGAATGCACATCCACTGCCTTACTAAGATACGAATTTGCGACTTTATTGGGAGAATTTCTCGGTTCTCATACCATAGCCATAACCAAAATTCAATTGATAGACATGGTTAACTAACTGTAAACTGTGTTACCCGTAAAGTTGGATCGGTTATGGTTATGGCACCTTTAATTGAACCTTTAGTTGAATGATTTCATAATCATTTCGATATTATTTTTACCTAAAATTCACTTTCAAAGTTGATGAACTAGTTTTGCTTATTTTATGAGTCCGCCTTCAGTTCAGTGTAATTTCTCTCCCTCTTCACCACTCAATTAAACTCCAAGTTGAAGAACTGAAAATATATATGTCGGCAAACGACAGTTACTTTGCTCACTCACTTCCTCGATAAATAAAATCCTTTTATGGTAAACTAAAAGTTCAAGTATTCTATTTAATTCTTTGTAGTTCTATATGGTTCAATAGTTAGTAAAGTAAAATTGCGAGACAGCAAAATCCCAAAGAATGGAAACTGCAAACGCACCGATTTTGGTTACTCACAGAACTTTAGAAACCAATTTTTTATGTGATCAAATAACAGCTCACTTTACTTCCTGGACCTTTTTTCTTAGTTAACATAAACCTGCAGCCCATTTTAAGCAAAATTTGAAATTGAGTACGAAATAGAGTAATTTTTATTAGCTTGCTGTTATTTAGTTCAAAAGTATTTGAAATTTTAGCGTACAAGAGGCTGCAAAAAAAATTATGGGATAGACAGCTGCGTGTAACCTGATTTTGTGGTAGTCAGCGGATTAGTGTCAATTTCGATATAAACAATATTTGAGTATCAGAACTAATATAAAAATGCAACTCTGTGTCGTATGCGCATGATTTTTGAAAGCTTTGACATAGTTTTTCATTTGAGTCATTTTGTTTTGGAGAATCTATAATAGCATAAGATAAAGCAACTACTTTTAAGCAAAATTAGTAATTATTAGTTCAACTGAATTACAAAAAAAAAGAGTCAAAATAAATGAAAATAAATACGTAGAAAGCTGAGAAGGAAGAGCAAAGAAGACCGAGGAAAAGAGTAAAACACCAATTCGATGTGCCATGCCATTTTCGTGTATTACCGACTTACATATGTATAAATATGTATAAATATAAGAGGCATAGCTGTAGAAGAATGCTTAGCAAATCTTTACTATTATAATGTAATTACTGAACTTATTGAGCATTTCTTATAAGTATTTACTTAGTTAAAGTGCGTACAAATGAATTTTTCCCATTTTATTATTGTACAAAGGGAAATTTGTGCGCGAAATTTACAGAATTAAAAGTCCACCAGCACTTATTACTTTTACTTAATTATTTGTATGTATATTGAAGTGACAGAGAAAGGGAAATTATTACTGTGAAACAAAGAGCAAATGAGATTAAGTTGAATTGAAGCCGTTGCAGAGAACTCAGGACAATTTTCACAAAATTAAAATGACAAAAGAAGAAACAAAAAGTTTGAGAAATTTCGAAAACAAAAAACAAAAGTGAAATAAATTAATAAGTGAAGACTTTTGCAAAACTGCGTTTAACTGCCCGGCAAAACATGCTGCAAGCAACACACAAAATTTCAAAGCGAAAGATAAGCAAAATGCTTGATGAATTAAAGTAGGAAAAGCAAATGCAAAAATCGCTAAACTGCACCAAAAACGCAAAGCAAAGCAAAGCAAAGCAAAACCATTAAGACTGTATATATGAATATAGAGAAAATATTTGAAAATGTATTAAAAAATGTTAAATACTTTCATTGTTCAATTGGAAAATTGTTACTATTGAAATTAAGCTTAAGCGTGAATTTTAATTCCATTTCCACTACGGAAAAATGACGTTTTACTTAAAGCATTACTTTATATAGACTACTTTCTGCAAAAACTAAATTACAGAAGCAAAATTAAAAGAAATTAGATTTAACTAAGAACCTTATTGCAATTTAAAATTGAATCAAAAATTAAACATTTTAATTATGTAAATTGTTAACTCTTACAAAGTACATCGGATCTGAACACTACAAACCATTGAGAACTGTCACTAAGTGCTTTCAAATCGTACAGTTTTCACGCAATTCCGCAACTTGAGCGCGGCGATAGCAATAGAAATTTTATGCGGCTGATTAAATAGGAAAGGGTTCTGAATAGTCAGAGGAAAACGCTTAAATTTTTTTTTATTTCGAAAAGGTTGTAAAGTGTGATCCATTTCGAAGTTCCATACTATTTAAAGAAAAAACATTGAAACTTCAAATTTAATGGTATTATCATCCGAAAGAACATTCTTTGGCAAATATTTTTTGAAGATTATCTCTTTCAAATGTTTGCTGCGGCTACGTTGCAGATAGGCCATCCATTGATTCCACCAGCTCACAAACCAGACCAAACCGTTGTTCATGCGTAGGTAAAAAAAATCGTTTGAAAAAAGTACCTTTCAGTTCAGTTCAAGTACAGATCGAGTTAGAATTTTTTTGTTTAAGTGAAACAATTTTATCAAAAGCCTCAATATAAACTATGCAAAGGTTCGAAATATTAAGTGTAAACTAAAGATATAATTTGTTAGAGATATCGATAGAAATCATCAAGACAGAAGGTTTTTACCGAACAAATCCTCCAACTCTTTTTCCAGCAAACCTCATGTAGAGGCCTGAAGAAAACCAAATGTCGCTCGAGCCAGATCTCAAGATGCGAAAGCGATTCGAACACAGTGCTTTTCGATACTGCTATACTCATGTTCAAAACATTCACATCGTACGCTTAGATTATTGGTTTAGATTTGGTATAAATTCATTTTATCGCGACTCAAAACCAGTTTGTGGATTTTTTTAAGTTATCCTGCGTTACCGTCTTTTGTTGGACGTTCCTGCGCTCATCGCCTGAGAGTTTGCGTTTCGAAACTTCTTAGATCTTTAAACGGTTTTTTGCAATATCCCTTTAGAATTACAAAGCAAGTAGTGACAGTTCTGAGGACACATTTCTTCACTTCGAATTAAATCGGTATTACATTTATGCAAGAAAACAAAAAACTTCCTTTTACAAATAAGTAAGCGTTTAATAATAAATTATTTAGCAAATTAAATTTAATAAAATTAAAAAATAAATAAGAAACATTCAATTTACAGCAAATACAAATTTTTTCCCCAGCTAGAGTGTGATTAGTAATGAAGGTCAATTACAAAAAGTAATGTAATGTTGTTCATAATGCAATGCAGACGTTGATGTATTTGAAGTAAAACTCAAAAATATTTAAAAAATACTAAACATTAGAGAAAAGTATGTATAAAAGTAGGCAATTAACTCAAATTTAATGCGATGTGAGCGTATGTGCTGAGAACTGGCATTCAAATATGGTATTAACATGTAATGTTTAGTAATTAAGTAATTAGCTTGTGTGGCAGAAACATGCTGGCAAACAGCGAGACGGTTGAAAATTTCAATAACAAAATTTACTATTTATTGCTGCTTGTTACAATGCATAATGTATTATTAATGAAAATTATTTACCTAATCAAAGTATTTTACTTCCAATTAAATATATGAAACAACTTACTCTTAAAGCCCGACATGGGTAATGCATATTGCATATAGTTAGTATGCATATTATGGGACCCCGCTATTCTAATTAAGACACTTTACTGCCCTAACTATATACTATACAAACATATATACATATATATATTTATTGTGCTGAAAGCTGAAACGCAAACACGCTGCGTGACTTAAATTTAAAAGAACCAAAAACACAATTCTAAATATCCCAAGCCCAGCCGGAGTTACTTTGCAGCATTTTTGAAAATATACCTAAATTAATAGGCAGCCCATAAGAGAGAATTGAGACCTATAGAAGTTAAATTTCTTATTAAGCAGTTTGTGAATACCTCATTATAATGCTATAACCTCTAGCTACTCGAAGTGTACTGACAATGGCTGTTTTTTGTTTTTATACGAGTTGTTTGTTCGATTCGCCACTCACAAAGGTTTTTAGTATATTGGAATACGACAGTTACATGGTTACAGTTATGGCTTCCAAAGCTCCAACTTAAGAGACATTGGGCAGCTGGGATGGAAAAAATCGAAATCCACTAAGTTGCTGTATAAAGCTTAATTTCATTACCATCCGAGACCATTATGGCCCAAATGATGGCCTAAGTACGGCCGCCTTGGTCTCGTACTTCTGCGCCTCCCTTTTCCTCCAACCAACCAACCAACTTCACTCATTTTGATACTTCCGAAAAAACACTATCTAAATTACGCACTGAAGGGAAAGTAAAACCACAAATTTTAATAAAATTTCTGAGTTGGTAGCACTACCAGATGGCTGTTTTTAAAATTAGACATTCAGCAGAGTATTTCTGAAGTTTGTAGAACGTATTACGGGATTTCCAGCCTAGTAATAATCTCAAGATTAGGTACCATGCAATTTTAAGACACACAGATGGTGCAGTGAAAAATTGACAAAGTTAACCGGTAGATCAACTGCCGGTTAAATTTGAAGATGGTTTATTTGTAAAAAGCAGGTTTTGAAATGGAAATGTCTTTAAAGAATCCCACAAGCTACCTAAAAGGGAAAAGCAACTAGTTTCTTGAACCATTTTGCATTGAACTTTCTCAGAAGCAGCCACGCCTGTCGAATCCTAGGCGCTTGTTGCAGTGGCGTTTCTACTGGCCTTTTCTTCCCTTTCTCAAGTGTATTCCGATCCTATCGAACTGGTTGCCACACATTCTTTAGTAGGGAGACCTGCAGGCTCATCTCTATTGACTTAATGATTAACTTTAAATGCCGCCTGAAAACCCGGGAATCGCTTACACCAACTTCGATTATTATATTGGTCATTGTTTTCTCTCGACCGGCTGGATTAAATTTATTGTTTACTCACTTTCCATATTCCTTAAGTTCATACTATTAGCAACGACATTCAACGATAATTCTTCGAAACTCAAATGTGTAGACTCTAGACAATTGGGTGAAAGGCAACTTGTTAACGAAATCGGCAATTTACCCAATCGAATAAAAACTTAGGAAAATATACATACACACATACAATGTTTGCAAATTGTAAAAACAAATACAAAAACAAAAACGAAAAAGAAAAAGAAAAGAAGCTCTGCATTCGCATACAAATATATCTAATACAATAATACTCGTACTCGTTAATAGCTCAGACTAGCCAATAAATCAGTGTATTCGTATACTTACAAGTACATACGTACACGCATACATACAGACAGAAAAACTTGCATTTAAACAAAAGTACCCGCAGCGGTGCTGATACTATTTAGATATAAGCTGACTGCTATTCTTTTTTGATTAGCATATACAATATTTCATACTTATATATACATATACGTACTACATGTATACATACATACATACATATGTGCAAGTGTAATAGCAGATTTACATAGCTGATATTGATTGCCATAAGAAAGATGCCGAAATGTGAAACTATCTACACAATAATTGAATGAAACAAGTTGATAAAAAAAAGTTGTATATACACACATATATATAATATATATACATACTTACAAGCACGCATACATACATATGGTGGAGTTACAAGTAAACGCATAGCAAATGTCTATAATCTTGAAATAAGTTTCGATATAAGTAAGGTTTACCAGCTCTGTGTGAGCACACAAATCGCAGATTTAGCTAATGAGTTGACCAACACGCGATATGGGCTCTGTAACGGCGCTTGGTGCCTAGTTGAGGCTCAGTAATTGGTTCCCAGAATAAACGTTTGCAATATTTTTACACTATTTTATCGAGATGCCGGATATATTTGCCAACATAAGGACCACCGCGTAAATCATTTCTCCACTTTCTCTTACCAGCATGCTGTAGGCCACACCCTGCAGCTGCACTGCAATAAACTGGTATCGAATATATTCGAAACCATTAGCTTACTCAACGCGAAAGCATTTCATTGTACTCTTCAACGTTTATTTAGACCAATAAAATCGAAAATATTAAAATAAGTTACTTCGATTTTGGCGCCGAGAGACTTTTGTTGGTTTCGGCGGATTATCCTCAAATCAAGATACTGCATTTGTTGCCTTCTATTTACAATAAAAACCGTTTTGTAAGAGTCTATATATATTAATTCTGACACCGAAGAATTCTACTATTCCGAATGCGAGTTACCCAACTCAGACATACCATAGGTAGTAACCCAATTTTTACGACATGCCTCGTGTAAATTTTCTGTCGATCTTCATTTTTATTTTTGATGCTTGAACTATACCTAAAAGCAAGTCCACTCTACCACTACTTAAGGGGTCAGTAGCGTAATCTGGCCTGTTCTTTTGACATTTTTTTGTCATGGAAATTTTTATTCTACAATAGAACTTTTTAATCTATCTAAAAAATCTATCTAAAAAAATTTGTTCGGAATTTTTTGATGACATCTGTCGGAATGTCGGTGAATGAGATATGTTTTTTCACTGGGGGACACGATTTCTCATATTTGGATCATCTGAAACACAAAAACCAAATTTATTCCTAAAAAGTACTTGAATAGTGATCGTTCCTACTAGAACCATGAAAAAATGTTGATAACTAAAAAAGGAATTAACGTTTTTTTTCTTAATTTTCCTCATGTTTTTTTACACAAATTTTGTCATAACATTGTCAATAAATTCTAAAAAATTATAAATCTAATAGGGATGATAGCCAGGCGTTTTGTGAACATGTAAAAAAAAATTAAGGAAATCGGTTGAGTAGTTCGACCGGATTCATGTTCACCAGTTTGAAAAATTCTACAATTCTACATTAATTCTATGGGTATAAGGGAACAGAAAATGCAAAA
Source organism: Bactrocera neohumeralis (assembly GCF_024586455.1). NCBI lineage: Eukaryota > Metazoa > Arthropoda > Insecta > Diptera > Tephritidae > Bactrocera > Bactrocera neohumeralis. Next base: position 35,442,310 of record NC_065921.1, read on the forward strand.
AAAAATTTTAAAAAGATTACTCTACAGACTCTTAAAACAAAACATGTTCAAGATGACCTGAAATGCATATAATTTAACCTTTATATAAATATAAGGATTTACCATTACCACTTTCTGCAGCAATTGGGACCGTAAGCCGGCAGTAAGGCGCCGAATATTCCCTTCGAAAGTGTCAATCGCTCGCTCCCCAAAAGTGTTCATCAATAAATTCATTGCCTTGTTTTCTGTATGGCATCAAAGTCGTCCATCAAATTCCCTGTTGACAATAACATTATGGCCGGTTTCATTTTTGAAGAAATATGAATCAATAATTCTTCCTCTTCTTCTTTATTGGTATAGTTTACAACATCGCGTCAGTCGCTCTTTGGCGCCAATTGAAGATTCCACGTGCAACCAGGCCTTTCTTCAACTGGTCTTTCCAACGGAGTGGAAGTCTTCATCTTCCTCAGAGCTGGAGTGTTTTCAACCATGCGGAGGACATGACCTAGCCAGCATAGTCACTGTCTCTAATTTCGCTGAACTATGTTCATGTCGTCGTATATCACGTACAGCTCACTGTTCCGTCGACTGCGGTATTCGACGTTGCCAATGCGCAAAGGACCATAAATCTTTCATTGAATTCATCAGATGTTGTCATCGTCCATGTCTCTGCACCATATAGCAGGACAGGAATAATGGGTGACTTATGGAGTTTGGCCTTTGTTTATCAAGAGGATTACTTCTCAATTACCTACTCAGTCCGAAGTAGCACCTGTTGGCAAGAATTATTCGGCGTTAGATTTCGAGGCTGACATTTTTGTTTCTGTTAATACTAGTTCCAAGAAAAACGAAATTATCCACGAGAAATTTCCTCTTGCCCTCGTTCACTATGAGACCCATTTGCTTTTCTTCCTTATCCAGTGTGGAGAAAGTAGAACATAAGAAATATGAACCAATAGTATGCATATAGATCACACCAAACAGTAAATTTTTGCGGATGTAACGGCGTCTTAGTAGTGTTATACTAAATTAACTGACAATTTGTCTATTGACGTACCCATATTTACGAAATAATGTCATTTTAAAATGGCTAATTGGTAAAATATGTGATTTAGATAAAGGTTCCCTACTTTTAAAACATAGAAACTTCAATGAAGATTATCGCTTTGAAATGTTCGGATGGTCCACCCGTGGAACTGGCGAATGACAGGCGTAACGTTTTGCTCTAAGGCCTGAATCGAAGCGGGATTGTCCCCATAGGCTTTAAACTTTACATATCCCCACAAAAAAAGTGCAACGGTGTGATATCACATGATCTTGGTGGCCAATCGTAGAATTGGTAAAAGTGGCCAATTATGAAATTTGTGATCGATAAAACTCAGAAACAATAATTTATTTTCTTAATTTGCTGTTGATTTGTGATGAATCAAGTACATCATTCCTGGTTTATTGACACCATATATAAAGCAAAATTATTATACTTACATTAGCTTTATTTATTCACGAATTAAGCAAGAGGTTCCGAGTATCCGACATGCCACGACAACGATTATTGAGTGGTTATTGAGAGTCTACGAGTCTATCTCCAATACAAAAGGTTTTCAATACATTTTCAACCCCTTGAATACATAATCCTACTTTACTTCGTGAAAATGTATGCTTTTCAACATAGCCTATATTTCTTGTAGTACTCATCGGTGTTCAAAGTTGTCTTTATAGACCCTATGTCGCGTAGTGATTTGTGTGTCATTTTCAAAGTAACTAACTGAGGCATTTATTAATTAAATATTATGTTGTATTCCAAGGCAGTATTTATAATATACTTATACTTATATACATGCTATGCATACATATACATATACGCTGAGTTACAACAAAAAAACAATGAAAAAGAAAAACGAAAAACGAAAAAGAATATTGTAATTAAAACTGCTAATAAACAACAATAAAAAACCAAAAAAAAAAACATATTATAAATAATCTTCAAACTTTATTGAAATATAATAAAAAATAAAAGTAAATAAAAACTTAACAAAATATTTCATACATTTTGGCAAAGCTTACTCTGTACGTAGTACCACAACACCAACAAAGAAATTTATGATTTGAGAAAACACACACACTTCAGCACTTTTGAAGCGATCAGTCACACACACACACACATACCAATTACAGACACAGTTCTCTAAACGAAATAAGCATTCACGACAAACAAAATTTCCGAACACCCGAACACCAGGCGACAAACCGAAGACTTCGGTTTTACACAATTGGACATTGTAAAGAGCACAAGTGCACATTTGTTAACATTGCAAAAAATACATACATACATATATGAAATGTTTGTAAACTCTCTTTCAAGCGAGCAAGAACTTCCACTCACAACTCCGCGTTCAAGCCGAAAAAAACACAATCTCATAATCGAATGCACAGAGAGTCATATACAACAGCAAAAATTTCATTACTTTCCATAAATTACACACACTTCTCATCATAATGCCGCCACTAAGTGCGAGCGGCGTATTCATCCATCTCTATCTCTGTCTCGCTCTCTCTAACTCTCTGTCACTCGAACATTAAACTTTCAAAGCATTTTCATCGATTTCATATGTCATACGCCGCTCTGGCGATGCATTCAACAAAACTCTGCTCATCGCCATTCAACGTTAGCGAACCCAAATTGTCCCTTTTTACCAACAAACACACATATGAACTCACTATATAAGAGTAATGCTAATGTAATGCAATTTATTTTTTCCAAATTCTACCTTGATTGGCTTTTAAGTTGGACGAATTCCGTCTTGAAATACAAAGAAGGGATCAAGAAATATTGGCGATGGCGGCCAAAATGAAAACTTTGGAAGAGCAACATCAGGTAAAGGATCGGTTTTATTTTACTCTTCTACATGTAAGGCTGTGTTCACATAAGCACCGCCTAAGCTTAACCTTTTGGTGAAGGATGCTTGGTACGAATTTAAAAAATTAAAAAGCTAAAATTTTATGTGAGAAAAGCTTTTAGATTAAGTCATTGCCATTAACCAAGTATGATATTTTTGAACGTGAATACCACGAGGAATACCAGAAGAAATTATTTCAACTAACTGTAAACACTGAATGTGGTGAATTTCAGGATTGTCAATATTTATGCGGTTAAACCAAAAATAAAAACATTTGAAAAAACTTAAAGATTTCATTAAAGCATAATTCAATATAATATCGTGCAGCAGATATATAGATATAGCGTAAATAGTCGGAATAATCGGTCACCTTTTAGCTCAACTGAGATATGGTCACTTTAAGCTTTGAATTTCAGTAAAAATAAGTTTAATGCTACAAAATTATAAAACTTGCACAATTTATACAATTTTTGTTTTTTACTCAAGCCAAACCATGTTCATCACTTAAGGTTTAAGCGGTGTGAACATAACCTACAATTTTGCATATCCATAATACCATAAATTTGAACAAATCATGCTTATAAAATTTGTAGGACTATCAGCGGCACATAGCGGTTCTGAAGGAGTCGCTATGTGCCAAGGAGGAGCACTACAATATGCTGCAAACTGATGTTGAGGAGTTGCGCGCCCGCCTGGAGGAGAAAAACCGCTTGATCGAGAAGAAGACACAAGGCACGCTGCAAACGGTGCAGGAACGGAATCGTCTGACTAGTGAACTCACCGAATTGAAGGATCACATGGAGATTAAGGATCGCAAAATCAACGTGTTACAGCGAAAGGTGCACTATAATACAGAAACATACACCACATTACCACCACGCTCTACAGCCACATCACTACTCACCTCAACTCAAACATACACTGAGCTCTAAGCCACTTACATGACACATAGTTTGTTAAACTGCTCTACACTACTACTACTACTGTTAAACAAACAAAATCTGCAAAATAAACTAATGAAAAATAACTTTTTTCTTTACTTTTATTTCCCATTGGTTTTCCACACTTGCGTTGCTTTGGTTTGTTCTCTCGTTTTGTCTTTTTTTTTTTTTTGTTTTGTACCCAACTATGCGTCGCCAATAGATTGAGAATCTCGAGGATCTGCTCAAGGAGAAGGATAATCAGGTGGATATGGCGCGGGCACGTCTGTCGGCAATGCAGGCTCATCACAGTAGCTCCGAGGGCGCTCTCACAAGTCTCGAAGAGGCCATTGGTGACAAAGAGAAACAAATGGCCCAACTGCGAGAACAGCGAGATCGTGCCGAACATGAGAAGCAAGAGGAGCGCGAATTACATGAGCGTGAAATTGCCGATTACAAAATCAAGTTGCGCGCACTCGAGAGCGAAGTGGAGAAATTGAATACACGCCTGGAGCGTGCAGTCACCGAACGTGAGCGCTTGGAAATCAAACTGGAGGCGTCACAAAGTGAATTGGGCAAATCGAAGGCGGAGCTGGAGAAGGCCACCTGCGAGATGGGACGCAGCAACGCCGACTGGGAGTCCACCAAACAGCGCATCGCCCGTCTCGAATTGGAGAACGAACGCTTGAAACACGATCTGGAACGTTCACAGGTACTGGCATGTATTTAAGTAGACACTCAAGCCGTTAACAACAATCGGTTAGGTGCTCTTTCTTGCTCTTGATTTCTCAAAACGTAAAATTAACTACATACAGTTTTATGTATATGCGATATAAATACTTATGCGTTCGATGTTCTATACCCCAAAGAAATACTAGCCTAATTACATAAATGCATACTCAACCTATTACCGAATCGAATGATATCAACTATTTACTAAAACTACAACAATTACTTAGGTGTTAAACTATTATAAAGATATGAAACCAATACTACCTGCATATATTTTATATTTACCTTTAATAATACTCAATTTACTTACTTATATACTATATACATGTGTGTTTTTGAAGCAATAACGTTTTTACTGTGCTATTATTATTATTATTTACATGTACACATTTACTCCACTCAACCACCTATGTACCTATGTATCTACAACTATGTTCTACTACTATTACCACCTACTACTATAACTACCACCATAATAGCTGCAGCTAGAAGAACAGACCACACTACATAAAGTAAGATTTTTTCTATGAAATCCCTAAGAATTCATCATTTTTAATTAACTTTAGCTCACGAAAAGCATTAAAGTTTAAGTAAACCGCTCAAACGATCACGCTACCGATCATAACAGACTTCGTAACTGCTCACCTGCAACTGCGAGTGAAACCGTGGCATGAACAGTCGCCGAATGTTCGAACAGTAAGTCGTGTGTGACTACACTTTCACTCGTTGCTTTGCGCTTATAGTTCGTGCGTTGAAATCGCATACGAGTATTGCTCGTATTGCTAACGAACGAGTGCTTATGTGAGCGATGGGAGCAATTACGAACTCGTTATGATATGTCACGCTTCATTGCACTGTATATAGAGAATTAGTAGTTGCTAAAAGTATTTACAAATATTCCTGTTGTTTTGATGAATAAAAATTCAGAATTTTTTTCGTGTACTAACCAAATAGGGCAGGACTCTAATTATACTAAAACTTTAGAACTATTTAACCTTTGCCGAAGTTTATATGCAAATAATTGATATTTATACATACATACTCGTATATACGTCGTGTTGCACCTCAAACACATGTGCTCGTAAAAGAACAGTTATATATTTCTAGCATCGGAAAATTATATACATATAACATATATCGGACAGAATGCTAAAACCAACACCCACACACTCATACACAAGTACACTAAAGACACATTTGCTCTTAACTTTCACAAAACAAAGACACGAATTTAAAGACATTTTTGTCTGCAGGAAACAAGATAGAATTTGACTTATAAAGGGTGATCCATTTCGAGGTCTTTAAAAAAGTAGGTTAAAGAAAAACACACAATCTTCAAATTTAGTGGGAAATTTTTATTGCCATTATTCGAAAGAACATTCTTTGGCATTTATTTTCTGAAGACTATCTCCTTCAAATGTCGTCTCAGATGGTCCATCCGTTGAGTCAAATTTTCGATGACTCGTTCGAGCATCGAGCGATAATTCCACCGGCCAATAAACCACACCAGACCCTTCTTTTTTCGGGATGAAATAGCAGCTCTTGAATCTCTTCGGGTTGTTCTTCGTCCCAAATGTGGCAATTTCGCTTACAAACCCATTGAGCCATAAATCACCTCTAAACAAAATTTGGCTCGAAAACGTCGGATCTTTTTGGAACTTCTTAAGACCCCATAGAGCGAAGTGATGTCGCTTGGGCTTTCAATTTAAGATGTCGATGTAAAATGTATTAAGCCGTTCCATACGTGAGTCCGAGTTGCTGCGAACTGCGCCGAATCGACTTTCACAGTCTTCGTGTACACTCACAGCTGCGACTACTACATTTTCTTCGCTGCGTGCTGAACTGGGTGTATTCGGTTAAATATTATCCAATAATGAATGCTGGGTCTCCAGATGGGTGATGGTGTTGCGAAAAGTACCTCTACTTGGATCACCCTTTACAACTTATATTTTAGAGCGTAATGCTCGGCTTGATATAGTGATGGAAATGGATTGAAAAAAGTAATTAAATGTGAAGTGGTTCTTTATGAAAGCACACTCGGAAGATTTAGAGATTACAACAACATATATAGATTTCACTTCTGGTGCTATCCCTATGGAATTATAACACGCATTCTTCTTTTTTTTATTTCTAATCCCAACTGCCGAATTAATTCGGGATTAAAAACTTGAAATTTATTTATGAATGCAAAGTTTTTAAATTGAAAACTTCGCAACCCAGATCAAAATGTATATTAACTTACGCAAAGCATAGCAATGGGTTCTGGAGAAACTCTAAACAACATGATCTCATTAAACTAGTACCAAAGTTGTAAGTTCTCATTCAAGATATTTAGTAGTTTAGGCAGAAAGTGATGCTCCAGTCGCAGCTTCCAGAGATATGTTCAAAAAATAACTGTAAGCTAAGCTCAAAACTAATCTTCCCAACATAAACAAAGCTTTCGAAATCGGTTGTTGGAAAATTGTTTGTGATCATATCCCTTGTATGCGTATGAAAGCCGTTTTGTTAATATGAAGCTTTCGCAGATAGTTCATGGAAATAAGAATTGCTTCAGACGGTATCGCATGCTCCAAAATATTGCAAAATTTTCCAAAAAATAACAAAACTTCAAACCGAAACATGCTCTTTAATCAAATTATCCATCACTATTATGAAGCTTAAATATTGTATACTGAAATTATTTGCATTTACATTTGTCAGAGTATCTACAAAATCAGCTAACAATCGCTAGTTATTCGAAGTCCTAAACGCTCGAACTGCTCCCAATACCCCAGCACTTTAGTTTTGCTAAATTCTCAGTTCCGAATGCCACAATCATAGGCCTCTCATGCATACATTCATATATTGATTGTTAAAAGCACAGCTAAAGAAGAAGTGTTTGCTAAAATTTACTTTTTAATTGTAATAATATTCAAATACTTTTCAGTCTGTACAAAAATTAATGCTCGAGTCGGGACGCTTATCGGTAAGTCAAAGTCTCCATATATATTTTCCACATATACATCATCTCGAAACCATACAGTTCGCTCGCTTCATATGAAGATCCAACCATAAGTGGCCCGCTGCATTTGTACCATTCAAACCAAGCTTTTCATGCGCACGTCTGTCTAAAGAGCTCTCAACTTGAGCAACATGTTATCAGGATTATTTTGACGAGTTTAAGCAAAATTTAATATAATTTTATTTCATATTTTTCAAACGAAGTCGATACATTGAAATCCTTAACTGCTAAACAGTACTCAGAATGCAAGAAAACTCCTATGAAAGTCTATGAAATATCTACCCTGTTCCAGATCATTCCACTGGACATTTTGATTTGAAAAAGCTCGTCAAGTTTACCTACTTAAGTTAGGTTAGATTAAGAGGTCGATTCTAGGTTCGAAACATCCGTATAACAACTCACCGCGCCTTTTTTCTTGCGACTCCTCCCCATACACATAATATTCTTAGTTTAAGAAAAAGCGGCCACGAGTTGCCTCTTGCCAACGCAGGAACCCAAGTGTGCAGGAATGCAGTTGATTGAGGAGTTTCAGCGAGTACTTTGTTTGGACTCCTTTATATATCCATCTTCCCTCAGGCTTAGAGCGCACTTCGCAGCAATGTACCTGCCGGCAAAGTACTGCTTAATTAATCCCTATATCTGTACCATTATCAACTATATCGACTTTGCTTTTTCTATTAAAAGAAAACTGCAAAAACAAAAAAAATATAATTCGTTAATTTTTTCCTGAGTCACCCACAGTAATCACTCGATATAAAGGAAAATTTTTCAAACTTTTGTTTAGAAAAAACTGCCAGTCCATTCAAAACACTTCTTAAATCAGGGCTTACGTATTTTCGTTGGGGAGATTTAGCAATAAGGAGCATAATTCCTTATAACCGCGATTGCGTGCTGAAAGATGGATACTCGATTGAATGAGCTAAACATTTTTCTTATTGTGATAAATGAAAGAGATTTCAACTACGTATTTTTAAACTTTATTTGAAAATTGCTTAAAATATGATATTATTCGAAAATCGTTTGGCCTACATTTAGGCGCAAAATGCATTCGCTGTGAAGTAGTATAACGGTAATGTTTAAAGTGAAGCCATCATATGCCATACTTACAGTACAGACGTCTACAGTATACGCTTGTAAATAATTATATACAAACACACACACACACACTCCTACGAACACATGGTATATACTTCATATATGTTGTGTTGTAAATGCATTGTTGTCAACCACACAGATTCTCTGCTGTACAAAATGTTGCACGCATCCTATTCCTTAATGGACCACTGCATATATATATATATACATACATTTAAATAGAAATAAATTAACTGAAATTATAATAATGTTATTATCTTCGTTCCTGCGCGTAGACAACATTTGGCCGCACAACAATGACGACTTCGCAAGAGCTGGACCGGGCACAAGAGCGCGCCGACAAGGCGGCCGCGGAACTGAGGCGAACACAGGCTGAGCTCCGCGTCACACAGGTATGTAAACCTTTATATACAACACACTGTACAACAACATACATACATAATTTAACGGAACTGAAGCAATTGCATTCTTTCGAAATAATTTCCATTACACACACACACATACAAACGTACCTATATGCGTATATATAGCAGTATATAAATATATAACTAACTGTAACACCATATAATATACATACTTGCATATATTAATCACATTAACACATACAAATATTAGACTTCATCGAAATGGAATTCTTCATTCAAAAGAGTTTTACTTGAAAGTGGTGTTAATATTTGATTTGATTTGATTCGATTTGGTTTGATTGTATTTATTATGGAAAATAATTGCATATGATAAGCAAAACGCTTTTTGATTTTCAGTTATTCGTTATTTCTATATATAAATATTTACGTATACAATCTACGAATAATTTCGCACTTAACTGTAATTAAAAACAATTATCTCTACCAACAACAAAAATAACTAATCGTATGCATTTCGTACACAAACAAATCCGACATTAAAATGTTTACTCACACTGTACACTTTTGCTAGTGTGTTCCATGTCGCAGATATCAGAAGACAACATTCAAAAGCTTCACTGCATACTCACCTACTTATGTATGTCGTTGTAATCGGATTCATGCACAGCAAAAACATATAACATAGTTATCCACAGAGCTCGAAAGTGAATGGAGAGTAATGAAATACATGCATATTCAATCAAGTACACACCACAATCAAATAAATCACCGCCGGATGTACAGCTTATGTCAAATATCATAATTTTGAATGGACAGAAAAGCAGAGATGACTTTTGTGGCTTTAAATCTGTATGACAAAACGCTCACAACTTGCAGCTTTAGATACGAAACGGCAGTTTCAATACGCTTTGCTTTTATGCCCTATAGTTTGCCACGAAGTTTGTAACACCCGGATATCGACCTGAAACTTTACAAACGTACTTTTTCCTCGAAGAAACTGCTCATCTTTCGGAACAGCTGATATTGGAGCACTATAGCATATCGCTGTCATACAAACTGAACGATCGAACTCAAATTCAAGTTCTTCTACTTTTTTATTTGACAATCAATTTACGAAATTTGGAGGGTTTATTATACCCTGGACAGGGTATATTAAGTTTGTCACGAAGTTTGTAACACCCAGAAGGAAGCGTCGGAGACCCTATAAAGTATATATATAAATGATCAGTATGTTGAGCTAAGTCGATTTAGCCATGTCCGTCTGTCTGTCTGTCCGTCTGTCTGTATATATACGAACTAGTCCCTCAGTTTTTAAGATATCGTTTTGAAAATTTGCAAACGTCATTTTCTCTTCAAGGAGCTGCTAATTTGTCGGAACTGCCGATATCGGACCACTATAACATATATCTGCCATATAAACTGAACGATCGGAATCAAGTTCTTGTATGGAAAACTTTTGCATTTGACAAGATATATTTACGAAATTTGGTATAAATTATTTTCTAAAGCACCAATGTAATCTGTGAAGGGTATATTAGCTTCGGTGCAGCCGAAGTTAACGTTTTTTCTTGCTTTCCAAATTATTCTCATAGTATCACATGTAGCATATACATATGTTATTTATGAAGAGTATTAGAGCTTCGCAAAACTAATACGGCTGTGTAAACTGATGTTGAGCAATACCAAAAGCTCCATCAAGATCGAAAGGACCTCTCCGAGCCGTTTGATACCAGACGAAGTTTCAGACAAGGCGACTCTCTTTCATGCGACTTCTTCATTCTACTCTCGGAGAAAGTGATTCGAGCTGCAGATCAGAATAGTGAGGGTAAAATCTTCTATAAGAGTCTACAGCTGCTGGCCTACGCCCATGACCTCGATATCATTGGTCATAACAACCGCGCCGTTAGTTTTGCTTTCTCCAGGTTGGAAAAAGAAGCGAAGCAAATAGGTTTGGTAGTGAACGATGGCAAGACGAAATATCTCCTGTCATAAAACAAACAATCGTCGAAATCACGACTAGGCACCACATCACTGTTGACAGTCAAATTTTCGAAGTTGTAGATAATTTCCTCTATCTTAGAACCCTCAGTAACACCAACAACAACGTTAGCTTCAAAATCCAACGCAGAATAACTCTTTTAAAGAGGTTGTACTTCGGACTGATTAGGCAATTGAAAAGTAAAGTCCTCTCTCGACGATTAAAGACCAAACTCTATAAGTGCAGAGGTATGAACGATGACAAAATCTGATGAACTGACATTACAAGTTTTCGAGAGAAAGGTTCTGCGTGAGATTTATGGTCCTTTGCGCATTGACAACGGCGAATATCGCAGTCGATGGAACGATGAGCTATACTACGATTTGACATAGTTCAACGAATTGAGAAGATTATTGCTTCGGTGCAATTGAAGTAAGCAAATTTCTTGTTTAGTCGCACACTCTTCATGTATCTGGAGTGCTCTCGAATACTTCATGCTAATAACAAATGCTCCCAAACAGAGAATTTTCGTACAAAATTGTTTTTTTAATGATTGACCATTTCAGTTATAAGACCAAGAGGAGCGCCAAATAAATTTTATTTATTTGTGGAATAGTCAAGCTGAAATATAAAAGATTGCCGTACCTGGGAAGCGCTAGTTTCAATACAACAAAAAATAAAGTCATTAACAGTCAAAGAATTATATTTTTAGCTCTTGCAACGGCTTGGATGAATCAATCACTGCCTTAACAAGGAAGTTTAAAGTTACTCTAGGCAGTAAGGCGGAGTGGAGTGATTCCACGCTTGACCTACTATTGAGGGGCAGCACTATCCAGTGGTACATTAACGGCTCAAAAATACCGTAAGGCATTGGAGCAGGCATTGCGGGACCGCATACCAAACTATCCATACCAATGGGATGTTTTACGAGCATCTTTCAAGCCGAAGTCTTCGCTATAAGTCAGTGTGCAGAAATCAATCTCCAACCCAATTATCGCAACCAGCGTATCGCTATACTCAGCGATAGTCAAGGGACACTAAAAGTGATCTCAGCTTATGAGGTCAAATCGCTTTTAGTGGAGGAGTGTTTAGGAAGGCTGAAAGGGGTAGCCGGTAGTGAGCTGGCCGACGAACTAGCCCGCTCTGCAGCGTCTTCCATGATGATGGGGTCAGGGCTCCGCACGGAGGAGAGAATGGGGAGAGAACGGCACTGGCAGCAGGCAACAGGAATGTGCCACGCCAAGTTACTATTTTGAAGTTGCAACTTAGTAAAGTTTAGAGATATGATCTACCTTTACCGAGACAAATCCTGTCTCCTTGTGGTGAGCTATACTGCACGCTGCATGCTCAAGAAACACTTGTCCAACATGGTCGTAGTCTCTTGCACAAACTACCGACATGGAACAGAAAACTCTAGAACACAAAATCATGTGTTTGTCCAGCAATTTGTAGAAACAGGCCCAAGGCCCTAGGATACATCTACGTGAACAGGCATCACATCGCCTCGATTGCGCCCAGCAAGCTCATGGATTTCCTTTGTATATAGGAGAGGTCATAATAGACAAAAGGTCACAGTGCAAAATCTTATTTATTTTTAATCTATCTATCTACACTGCGTTGATATTCATAATCCGTTACAGAAGAGTATAAATATATCGTCAAAATTTTAAATTTGACAAAAGCTGTTAACTCCGCAATTTTCCATCAAAAGACTATGAACGCGTGAAATCTCAACCGAAATCATTAGATTCTTTCGCACACACTCACACTCACACATACAGTTACACACTCTCATGAGCACAATTATATAATGCATAAAGTATTTAATAAATTTTAGAAAAAAATAAATTATTAATATTTGTCTACTATTGCTCTAGTGCTAACTACTATTGCTATTGCTACTACTACTTACTACTCTTAACTACTAAATACTAAATACTAATTATGTAAACTTAACTAATTCTCTCTAATGGTTATTTTCAAACAATTCAAATAACCGTGTTGCGCTTACGTTCATACTCGTACTCGTATCTACTCGTATCTCGTATTATAGGGCGATACAGATAAACGTTTTGTGAGTAATTGCTTCCAAAATCGCAAACAACAAGTATCCAAAGTTTCAAAATCCTCGTTTTTGAGTATATCAATTTACATTCTATACATACCATACATATATACATATATACATATTGTCTAAATACATGGCATATTCGTTATTAACATGCAACATACTTATAAATACAACCATAACCGTCTATTGGAAACGTTCGTACATTCGTATAATTCGTATTCGATTCGTATTATAGACATGTCATAGTGTCGTTGAAACGTACCGAAATTCCTGAATACATACATACATGTTGCATATGTACATCCATCCGATGTTCTCATACAATCTGTCTATATCACATTTACTAACCTTTATTTTATTCAAAACGATTTTCGAAAATACTTTATAAAGTTGTTTTTGCTTCCTTAAAAGCTTACGCTTAGCTTTTGCGCATATACTTACTTGATTAGTAATTTAAAATGCAAAAGTAATTAAATTTGCCTTAGACGCCTTTGTTATTTAAATGTTTGCAAATCTCTTTGCTAAATGTACTATAACTGGAACGATCAATTTAAGCGAATCGAAAATATTCACACTACTAAGCACTGTAAATGCTAAATATACAACACATACTCATCTGTCCTAAATCATTCAGCTTTAATAAGCTTAAAACCTTTGAGAATAATGCTTTAATAATCGCGAATCATTATTCGGGCCATCCGACATAAATCATTCAAAATGCTTATCAAATAATAAACGCTACAACGCTTCTTCTTAACGTTATATTCACATATATCAGATATTGTCAGGTCAAAGTGACTCATAACTTAATTTATTATTAGATAGATATAGATCTCTTATAACAAACTATTAGAAATATGGAGCTCTAATCAAAAAATACTATTAAGTAAGCGAAAAAATTGTATACTTTTTTGAGAGATAATGAACAGATCTGATCCCTGCTGACTTCAAACAGCAAAGCAATAACTTAAGTCCATAAAGTGGGAAGTGTAGTACATTGGTATAACCAGAACTGTGAATCAATTTTATGTTTCAATGTAAAATAGACCTGAATGGTTAGTGTTCTAGAATTGTTGAACTCTCAAACACATTGAAATTCATCTGCTGTTACATTGCTCCTCTTTTTATATCCTGAAACTTCGTTTATATACCGAGCTTGCCAATAAGGATAATACAAGGTTTGTCCGGATAGTAATATGACGGATTTTCTTCCGCCGCGACTGCACTTCGCAGCGTGGGCGCACCGACTGGATTCGGTAGAAGGCGTTCCTAGCTGGTCAGTTGTCTCCGAGCACCTGAGGTGCGCAATTAAATTCTGTGTAAAGCTCGGTAAATCTGCGACAGAGACGTTTGATATCATCAAGCAGGTTTACCCAGATGTTGCTTTAACAACAAGTGGTGTGTTTCGGTAGCACCAAACCTTTTTGGAGGGCTGGGAAGACAATTCTGATGAAGACCGGAAGAATGAGCAAATCCAAAGTGAAAACGATGCTCATAGTCTTGTTTGACATCAAAGGCATCGTCCACCATGCATTTGTTCCTCCTGTACAAACCGTCAACGCCAAGTTTTGCGTGGAAGTCCGAGAGACTCAAACGAAGGGTCAATCGGGTCTGACAAGACATAGCAGCCGATTGAAAGTTGCACCGCCCTACAGCCCAGATGTCTGATTTCTTAGTGTTGCTTCGGCTTTTTTTAATATGCCATGATCTGTAGTTTCCTTTCAATGTTTACAATTTCATTATGGAAAGATATACGCAAAAACAACATTTGCAAATTATTCAATTTTATTATCAAAGATATAATCGTTTTCCGATTGCAACTTTTCGCTTTTGCTATTTTATGGTTGCAGTAATCGTCCAGCTGTGCTTGCTATTCGTTTAATTGTTGAAAATTTCATTTTCACTACATAATGAGACAAAGAACCGCTTAAAGTAACGAAAATACTGCTGCCTTTCAAACAAGTGTTGCTGAAGATCGCAATTTGTCGATTCCAAGACGTTCTCAAGAACTGGTACTGTCTCAAATCACAACCTGGAGGATTTTGAGAAAGGGTTTGTTCTTACTCAAGAACTAAAGCCAATGAACCACCGTAAACGTCGTGAATTTAATTGAAAACGATAACGATTTTTTTAAGAAAATCATCTTCTCCGATGAGACTCACTTTCATCTGAGTGGTGAGGTAAACAAAACTGTCGATTCTGGTGCGCAGAAAATCCATAAGTTATTTATTAACAAACCTTACATGCACTTAAATTGACAGTTTGGGGTGGTTATTGGTCTGGTCAAATCATCGGTCCGTACATCTTTCGAAATGAAACTTATGACACCTTCACTGTCAATGGAGAACGATAACCAACTTTTTATGACCGCAATTGAAAGAAGTTGATCTTGACAACATCTGGTTCCAACAAGACGGACTACTCAGCACGTGCAACAACCGAATTATTGCGAGATTCGATTATTTTAAGTAATAGTGGCATTGAATGACCTACAAGAAGTTATGACTTAACATAAGTAGACTACTTCTTGTGGGGTTATTTGAAGTCATTGGTCCTTAGCAATAAAACAGATGCTATTTCAAGAAGTCAATATTGAACGTGCTATTCATGACATACGACTTGATTTTGTGGAAAAAGTACTCAAAAAGCCTGTAAATGGTCAGCGTGAAGAGCTGAATCGATTTAGCCATGCTGCGAACAATCCCTCAGTTTTTGAGATATCCATCTGAAATTTTGCACCTGTCTTTTTCTCTTCATGAAGCTGCTCATTTGTCAGGGTCGCCTAGATCGAACAACTAAAGCGTATAGCTGTCATACACCATGAACGATCAGAATCAAGTTCTTATTTGGAAACTGTTTAGTTTGAAAGTTATTAAAGTTACATTGAAACCGAAGTTAAAGATTTTTCTTGTTCATTTTATAAGAAAAAGGTACCGTTTCTTATTTCTTTTTGTATTCATTCTTAAATACGCATATAAACTGAAGAGGGCAATTGCTAGATTAAATGCTTATGTGGTTGCCGTTCCAGAGTTGGAAATGAAAGACCTATAAAAGTGAAACCCAGTAAACCATTTTGGGTAAAACCTTTTGTATAAATGTACAGCTATTTCAATGTATTACATGTTAGCTGTAAGTATCACAAAAATTTGAGAGACGCTCTTAAATTGATTGTTCCAGTGCAAATAGAGCTTGCTAAGTATTGAAAGAATATGTTAATCGAAACGCAAAAATGGAACATATTTATTTAGCTTGGATAATTTGTTGTGAGTATTGTGTTTATTTGAAGCAAATCGATGTCATCGCTCTCATGCTAAAGCATTCCACTGGTGAACATGTAAAATAGTCGCGCCTACATACATATTATATTGAAAGAAATTATTGTATTTTTATTTCGCTCGCAGCTGTAATCGTGCCATATCTCCTCTCAAAAATAAATTGAATTCATAAAACGCACGCACGCGCACCTCTGTACATATTGCAAAGAGTCTAACAAATGCCTAAAATCACTCGTTTCTTTGTCATTGCATTGCTCGTGTCCGTTTCGTTTCGCCTCGTCACCAAATGCATTTGTTGTGGCGCTTTCCACGTTCTGTGTTTCCATTTGCGTACATAACTGTTTTTCAAAAATGATAGAGAAGGAGACTGCGACACGCAACGTCATAAACGAAACAAATTGTCATACTAACACAAAGCCTTCTCTTACATTAGTTGACGTCACGAACTAATTAATTTAGCGCTCAAACAAACTTCACTTAAAGTAACTGGACGAAAATGTCGCAATCTCCATTTCTATCATTTTTGACTAATTACTATAAGTCACCCATACAATATATAACGTTTATCTCTTAGTTGGACATTTTGACATTATCACACCAATCTCTCTTATTCGTTTCTCTTATTTTTCAACATTTTCGTAAGATCGAAGTAATTTCTAGTAGTTTGTTCGAAAAATCCTCTTGTGCAATTGTCATGTCAAACAAAGTTTTATAGTGTCTATGAAAGATAATAATAATTAATTCATGTGTTTGTTTTCCTTTCCCCTTCTACGCGTTTCAGTCGGATGCGGAGCGTGCTCGTGAAGAGGCAACTGCGTTGCAGGAGAAGCTCGAGAAGAGTCAGGGTGAAGTATATCGCCTTAAAGCGAAGCTCGAGAATGCACAAGGTGAACAGGAGAGTTTGCGCCAGGAGCTGGAGAAGGTGCAGGGAGGTGTGTCACGCATACATGCTGATCGGGATCGGGTAAGTATTCATCTAATTATTAATTAGACAAAAGTTGGTACGGGTAAAGAGAAAGGTCCTCCAAATACTTTGTATTAACTTATTTGAAATGAAGAGCAAATGTTCATCTTCAACTTTATCGCAAACCTTACTTATAATTATTATAAATCGTTGAATCCATCAATCAATTCTACACTTAAATTAAATAGAGTCTTACTTACTTAAGAACTCTTCATAAATGGAAAAGAAAACTTGATATGAGGATCTTTGAAATTGATGATTTGGCCGCCTCTGTATAGTGGCAAATTATTTCAACTCGAACTCATTCTTCATCTTTACTGGCGTAGACAAGGCTTACTCGGTTATAGCCGACTTAACAACAGGTCTTTTCTTCATTCCGGCGTGGGGTCTTTCTTTCTGGGGTCTTCCTTCCTGATACAGAATCGAATACTTTCAAAGCTGGAATATTCTTATCCATCCCGGCACCATGACCTAGCCAGCTTAGCTGCTGTCTCTCATTTCGCTGAACTATGTCAATGTTGCCGGATATCTCTTTCTATCGACTGCGATATTTGCTGTTGCCAATGTACAAAGGCCCATATATCTTCCACAAGACCTTTCTCTGGAAAACTACTACATCAGATTATGACTTTGTTCAAGAGTCCGCACCATATCGCAGGCCAGGAATGATGAGGCTTTGTGGAGTTTGGTCTTTGCTCGCCAGGAGAGGACTTTGCTTTTCGATTGCCTACTGGCAATAGTGATTCTACTTTGGATATCAAAGCATACATTGTTGATAGTGTTAATACTGGTTCCAAGATAAACGAGAAATTTGATAGTCATATGAGCGAAAACAGGAATGCGATGACTGCTTGTTTGATGGCAAGAGATATTTCATCTTGTCCTCGGTCACTACCAGACTCACACACTTCACTTCCTTATTCAATCTGGAAAGGCAGAACAACTGTACACACGTATAGAATATTGAATTGAATACATTGAAGAAGTCTTACGATAAGGAATCTCCCTGTCTAAAACCTCGTTTGGTATCGAGCGACTCGGAACATTGCGCTCATTATCGAGCCATTCGTGTTGATAAATGTATGTTTACATCGAGGAATATCTATTTAATTGTACCAGTAGCTCACATCTTTGGATCCTACTTCGCTCTTGAAATCTTACGTTAGTCGCCGAATCTTTTCTTAGAATTTTGAGGTATTAACGCTACTGAAACTCTTCTTACTTCCGCATTTTGGCTTTTTTTCCTTTTTTTGTGTCATATGATTTATCCGATAGTACTTCAGACAATCGTATTTCTAGCTCCGGCGAATTCGATCAGCCTCAACCCATTTGGCGATGCTTCGCTATGGAGGCGGAATTTACCAACCCTCTATTTTATTTTAATACCCTCTAGCAGCCGCAGATCTGGTAAAGAGACTACATCCTATTGCACCCCTATGACTTTCGAATCGAAGAAGAAACAGTGAATGGGATGTTCCTAGTTAGCACTTCTATCACATAAGGACCGACCATTTTCCCAAGTAGCCCTTGTTAAAAGTGAAATAATGTGCTTATTTCAAGTTAGATCCTAGAGTACTAGTCTCATGCGTAAGATTCGCAGGCAGTTTTAAATCTAACATACATTTTTAATTTAAGTTTCAACCACCGGAAAATTTAAATAAAATATATTACTAATTAACACTCTTTCAGGCCTTCTCGGAAGTGGAGAAGATGAAGGAAGAGATGGAGCGAACCCAAGCCACGCTGGGCAAGGCACAACTGCAGCAAGAGAAACTGCAGAACTCATTGGATAAAGCCCAAAACGAGGTCGACCACTTGCAGGAGAAACTCGATAAATCGGTGGCTGAAAACCGACGCTTGGTGCTCGAGAAGGAGAAGCTCACCTATGACTATGACAACCTACAGTCGCAGCTGGACAAAGCGCTGGGACAGGCGGCGCGCATGCAAAAGGAACGCGAAACTCTCACGCTCGACACGGACCGCATACGCGAGAAATTAGAGAAGACACAGGTATGCATTACCAGCCAACACACTTACACACACAAACACATTTGCATAGTCGTTGTATCTGCATAACCACTGCCGACGCGTGCTCTTAGCCAATGCTATTGAAACTCTAATACTCTACTAATAACTAATATAGCCACTATGTATCTACCAGTATATGTGTAGTATGTCTGTATATACTTACTAATATACTACAACTATAGCTTCCCTCTTATAAAAACTACAACTGCTACCTTTACAACCACAACCTATGCTATGTATATGTATGTGTATGGCGTAACCTTAATGTTGTTAATGTATATATACCTACTATATATATATATATGTACAAGCATACAAGTATATGAATATTTTATAAAAAAAAACACTAAACTAGATGCAACTAGCACGTATACAAAAAGAGCGGGATCAGTTCTCCGATGAGTTGGAAACACTCAAAGAACGCTCCGAGTCATCGCAAACGTTACTGATGAAAGCGGCGCGCGATAAGGAGGCGATGCAAACCGATTTGGAAGTGCTCAAGGAGCGTTATGAAAAGTCGCACGCCATACAACAAAAATTACAGGTAATGCCATACGGCAACAAACGCACACAGTTACACATGCATATATACATTCACAACTGCATTGCACTTCACTCCATACGGGTAGCTGGCGTATTCTCCGTACTCCCTGCTCCAATTGCTTAAATATTGTGCGAATGCTCAACCTAATGACAAGGATTATATAACTCGTCATTGTTACTCTTTGCGGCAACCAAAATACAAAAATAGTCCCGTTTGCACATAACCTGTCAACGAGATAGCCCTCTTCAAAAATAATGACTTGAGGAATGATTTCACCGTTAAAACTCCTATAGATTTAAGCTAGCATAATGTTTTGAGTTTAGTTAGTCAGTTATTGAAGCAACGATCAGTGGAATCCTCCTCGATAACTCATATCCTCTACTGATAGGTTTCAATATAAATTAAAATAAAAGTCTACACATAGTTTTTAAAATGACTCTGTTGTCACAAGTCTCAACCACCACATGATTACTGCAAGAACAATATAACTCGGAACTCGTTTGTTTCACACCTCGAACGCCCAAATGACCACAGAAAACATTGCTCACGTAAGTGCCATCTCTTCGTGCACGAGAAAAGCACGAGCAAAATACCTAAGAAGTACAAAAGTAAGTGAAACAGGTGATTCATCGATTTGGAATGGATACTTAAGCTCCATAGGTACATTTTATCCTTTACGAGGGAGGCAAGATTTAAGCTCTCTAATTACGAGACCTTCGAAGAAAATTTTAAAATTGTTCTGCTGCCTGAGGTGTTTTCATTTGTTCGATTTAAAAATAGTCGACGGTATTTCTTCTTTAAAGGGTTGTAATCAGAACCGCTTTCAGCTCCCTACATACTACATATGCATACATACATACCGTGAAACAGCGCATTGTACGAATTGGCTTCAAAATTTTAATTTATTATTTTTCATTTCGGTTCGCATGCATTGAGATTTCCAATTGGCTGTTTGTAAATTGTGTTCTAACATTAGACAACCGTTAATAGTAAACATTTATGCACCATATACATCATATACTCGAAAAGTACTCTAGTAGAATGGAAACGGCGGTGATTTTGGGTTTGCGCTAATGATTTTCTTTGCAGATGGAACGTGACGACGCTGTTACCGAAGTGGAGATACTTAAAGAGAAACTGGACAAAGCACTTTATGCTAGTCAGAAACTCATCGATGAGAAAGACACCTCCAATAAAGAGTTCGAGAAGATGCTTGAGAAGTACGATCGCGCGCAGAATGAGATTTATCGACTACAGTCGCGTTGTGATACTGCCGAAGCTGATCGCGCACGTTTGGAAGTCGAAGCAGAGCGTTCCTCTTTGGCCGCGTCGAAGGCGCGTGAAGACTTGCGCAAATTGCAAGAGGAGAGCACTCGCTTACAAGAGGCGTGCGATCGAGCCGCGCTGCAACTGAGCAGAGCCAAGGAGAGCGAAGACAATGCGCGTGTTGAGCTCGAGCACAATCGTGAACGTTTCGATAAAATACAAACCGATTTGCGACGATCGCAAGGTGAAAAAGAGCATTTGCAGTCGGAGTTGGAGCGCGTCACATACGAACTGGAGCGCGCACACGCCGCACAAACCAAAGCCAGTGCCAGCGTGGAAGCGGCCAAAGAGGAGGCTGCGCACTATGCCGTTGAATTGGAGAAAATGCGCGATCGTTACGAGAAGAGCCAAGTGGAGTTACGTAAGCTCCAGGATACTGATACATTTGGACGTGAGACCCGTCGCCTTAAGGAAGAAAATGAGCGTCTCCGTGAAAAATTGGACAAAACCCTTATGGAACTCGAAACGATTCGTGGCAAATCACAATATGAATCCGAATCGTTTGAAAAATACAAAGACAAATATGAAAAGATTGAGAATGAAATACAAAACATGGAATCTAAACTGCATGAGACCACCCTGCAACTGGAATTGTCCAAGGGCGAGGTTGCTAAGCTACTTGCCAACCAAGAGAAACAACGTAGCGAATTGGAGCGGGCGCATATTGAGCGCGAGAAGGCACGTGACAAGCACGAGAAACTGCTGAAGGAGGTGGAGCGATTGCGTCTGCAGCAACAGTCGGCCATCAGCCCTGGCGAGTCGGTGCGCGCATCGATGTCGGCGGGCGAGCGCCAAGAAATCGATCGATTACGCGATCGCCTCGAGAAGGCGCTACAGTCGCGCGATGCCACCGAACTCGAAGCGGGCCGCCTCGCCAAGGAGTTGGAGAAAGCGCAGATGCATTTAGCCAAACAGCAGGAAGCGAACGAATCGACGCGCATCGAATTCGAACGCATGTCTGCCGAACTCGGCCGCCTGCACGATCGACTCGAGAAGGCAGAGGCCGAGAAGGAGTCACTACGCCAATCGGCACGCAATGGCGCAGACAAACCGCATCCACAACTCGAAAAGCACATGCAGAAATTGGAAGCCGATTGCAAGCAATTGGCCATCGAACGCGAGCAATTGGTACTGCAACTCGAAAAGAGCCAGGAGATATTGATGAATTTCCAAAAGGAGTTGCAAAATGCCGAAACCGAATTGCAAAAGGCGCGTGAAGAGAACCGCAAATTACGCAACGGTCATCCGGCATCACCCGCGGCGCCTGCTGAACTGCAAGCCATGCAACAAGAAATCCAGATGCTGCAACAGAAGTTACAAGAATCCGAAAAAGCCCTACAGGCCGCCAGTGCCGTAGCGGGAGCGAGCGGCGCCAATCGGGAAGAGGTCGAACAGTGGCGCAAGGTGCTTGAAGTTGAGAAGAGTCGCGCCGAAATGGCCGACAAAGCCGCACAAGAAATGCATAAACGCATACAAGTAAACTAAAGCTCTGATCGCTTACCTTCCTCCATTTCACAGACTTGTTACTAATTAATCTACTTTACAGTTGATGGATCAGCACATTAAGGAGCAACATCAACAAATGCAAAAGATGCAACAACAGATAGCACAACAGCAACAACAACAACAGCAGCAGCAGCAACAAGTGTCCGGTAATGCTCAAGAAGTCACGAAAGAGATGGAGAAGGTGAAAGGGGAGCTGCAGGCCGCCTGCACAGAGCGTGATCGTTTCCAGCAGCAGCTTGAGTTGCTGGTGCAAGAACTTGAAAAAAGCCAGGTGAATAAACCAGCAGTACCCTAAGTAACTTTCACTCTCATCTAATCCATAAACTTTTAGCTTTCAAACCAGGAGCAGTCGAAGCAATTGCAGACCTCCCAACAACAAGTGCAACAACTGCAGCAACAGGTGCAAATGTTGCAGCAGCAATTACAACAACTGCAGCAGGCGGGCACTTCCGGCGCAGCCGCCACCGATGTGCAGCGCCAACAATTGGAGCAACAACAGAAACAATTGGAAGAGGTGCGCAAACAGATCGACAACCAAGCCAAGGCCACGGAAAGCGAGCGCAAGATCATCGAGGAGCAACGCAAACAGATCGAAGCCAAACGCAAGGATATCGAGGAGAAAGAGAAGAAAATGGCCGATTTCGATGTTCAGTTGCGCAAACGAAAGGAGCAAATGGACCAGTTGGAGAAATCTCTGCAGACGCAGGGTGGCGGTGCTGCGGCAGCCGGGGAGCTTAACAAGAAGCTCATGGACACACAGCGACAGCTTGAAGGGTAAGTTTCCAAACGTCAGCAACATAACTGTAAATTACGCCACTTTCTTCTACCACACAGCTGCGTTAAGGAACTGCAAAACACCAAGGAGGAGCACAAAAAGGCAACCACCGAATGCGAACGGTTACTGCAACTGGTGCAAATGTCGCAAGAGGAACAGAACGCCAAGGAGAAAACTATTATGGACTTACAACAGTATGTAACAAGCGGAATAATGTTCGTTACTCACCTTTTCACTGACACCTTTTTTCTTTCGTTTTCCACTTATAGAGCCTTAAAGATCGCTCAAGCAAAAGTGAAACAAGCACAAACGCAGCAGCAGCAAGATGTAAGTTTATATACTGCCATACTTACAACATACCAAAATATTTTTACTTACTATGTAGCTTAACGATCAGTTGAAGTACTCTTGCCCAAAGCGACATCGAAAATATCGTTCCCATACTATAACGATGTGATAATCTAGCCATCGCGAAATGGCTTTTGTTAAATACACGATTTAAATTAAGAAAACTCGAATGTTCAGCTTCTCACTAAATAAACCCAAAAGGCCGGCTATCTTTCGTCGGCATGTCGAGGGACATCAAATACTCTTTAGGACCATTTTCTTTACTATCCTCACAACTATTCAGTATTCAACTTCAGAGTTGTAAACTCAAGCACTAAGAGCTATCTCATGCGACCAAAATAATGATCCCTGATATCCAGATTATGTCCTATTTGTCGATAAAAATTTGCACAAAAACTTTCATTTAACATAGTATGAGGCATTATGAGCATTAGAGTTTATCGGCTCTATCGTGCCCTTCCAAACTTCTTCTTCTTCTTAATTGGCGTAGACACCGCTTACGCGATTATAGCCGAGTTAACAACAGCGCGCCAGTCGTTTCTTCTTTTCGCTACGTGGCGCCAATTGGATATTCCAAGCGAAGCCAGGTCCTTCTCCACTTGGTCCTTCCAACGGAGTGGAGGTCTTCCTCTTCCTCTGCTTCCCCCGGCGGGTACTGCGTCGAATACTTTCTGAGCTGGAGTGTTTTCATCCATCCGGACAACATGACCTAGCCAGCGTAGCCGCTGTCTTTTAATTCGCTGAACTATGTCAATATATCTCGTACAGCTCATCGTTCCATCGAATGCGATATTCGCCGTGGCCAATGCGCAAAGGACCATAAATCTTTCGCAGAAGTTTGCTCTCGAAAACTCGTAACGTCGACTCATCGGTTGCTGTCATCGCCCAAGCCTCTGCACCATATAGCAGGACGGGAATTATGAGCGACTTATAGAGTTTAGCTTTTGTTCGTCGAGAGAGGACTTTACTTTTCAATTGCCTACTCAGTCCGAAGTAGCACCTGTTGGCAAGAGCAATCCTGCGTTGGATTTCCAGGCTGACATTATTAGTGGTGTTAATGCTGGTTCCTAAATAGACGAAATTATCTACAACTTCAAAGTTATGACTGTCAACAGTGACGTGAGAGCCAAGTCGCGAGTGCGACGACTGTTTGTTTGATGACAGGAGATATTTCGTTTTGCCCTCGTTCACTACCAGACCCATTTTCTGTGCTTCCTTGTCCAGCCTAGAGAAAGCAGAACTAACGGCGCGGGTGTTGAGGCCGATGATATCAATATCGTCGGCATACGCCAGCAGCTGTACACTCTTATAGAAGATGGTACCTTCTCTGTTTAGTTCTGCAGCTCGAACTATTTTCTCCAGGAGCAGGTTGAAGAAGTCGCACGATAGGGAGTCGCCTTGTCTGAAACCTCGTTTGGTATCGAACGGCTCGGAGAGGTCCTTCCCGATCCTGACGGAGCTTTTCGTGTTGTTCAACGTCAGTTTACACAGCCGTATTAGTTTTGCGGGGATACCAAATTCAGACATCGCGGAGTTAAGGAGGCTTATCCCACGGTAGTTGGCGCAGATTGTGGGGTCTCCTTTTTTATGGATTGGGCATAGTACACTTAAATTCCAATCGTTGGGCATGCTCTCGTCCGACCATATTTTACAAAGAAGCTGATGCATGCTCCCTATTAGTTCTTCGCCGCCGTGTTTGAATAGCTCGGCCGGTAGTCCGTCGGCCCCTGCCGCTTTGTTGTTCTTGAGGCGGGCAATTGCTATTCGAACTTCTTCATGGTCGGGTAATGGAACGTCTGCTCCATCGTCATCGATTGGGGAATCGGGTTCTCCTTCTCCTGGTGTTGTGCGTTCACTGCCATTCAGCAGGCTGGAGAAGTGTTCCCTCCATAATTTAACTATGCTCTGGGCATCAGTGACTAGATCACCTTTGGGGGTTCTACAAGAGTATGCTCCGGTCTTGAAACCTTCTGAAAGCCGCCGCATTTTTCGTAGAATTTTCGAGCATTACCCCTGTCGGCCAGCTTATCAAGCTCTTCGTACTCACGCATTTCGGCCTCTTTCTTCTTCTGTCTGCAAATGCGTCTCGCTTCCCTCTTCAACTCTCGGTATCTATCCCATCCCGCACGTGTAGTGGTCGATCGTAACGTTGCGAGGTAGGCAGCCTGTTTTCTCTCCGCTGCGACACGGCACTCCTCGTCATACCAGCTGTTCTTTTGCACTTTCCGAAAACCAATGGTTTCGGTTGCAGCTGTACGTAAGGAATTTGAAATGCCGTCCCACAGTTCCCTTATACCGAGTTGTTGACGAGTGCTCTCAGAGAGCAGGAGTGCAAGCCGAATAGAAAATCGTTCGGCTGTCTGTTGTGATTGCAGCTTCGCAACGTAGAACCTTCCTTGTGTTTGTTGGCGCGCGTTTTTTGCTGCACAGAGGCGGGTGCGAATCTTGGCTGCAACAAGATAGTGGTCCTAGTCGATGTTAGGACCTCGGAGCGCACGCACATCTAAAACACTGGAAACGTGTCTTCCGTCTATCACAACATGATCGATCTGGTTGGTAGTTTTTCGATCCGGAGACAGCCAGGTAGCTTGATGAATCTTCTTATGCTGGAATCTAGTACTACAGATAACCATATTTCGGGCCCCGGCGAAGTCAATCAGCCTCAACCCATTTGGGGATGTTTTGTCGTGGAGGCTGAATTTACCGACCGTAGTGCCAAATATACCTTCTTTGCCCACCCTGGCGTTAAAGTCGCCAAGCACGATTTTGACATCGTGGCGGGGGCATCTCTCATAAGTGCGTTCCAAGCACTCATAAAAGGCATCTTTGGTCACATCGTCCTTCTCATCCTTCGGAGCGTGGGCGCAGATCAGCGATATGTTGAAGAACCTCGCTTTGATGCGGATTGTGGCTAGACGTTCATTCACCGGAGTGAATGATAGTACTCGGCGACGGAGTCTCTCTCCCACCACGAATCCAACACCAAACTTGCGCTCCTTTATATGGCCACTGTAGTAAATGTCACAAGGACCTACTCGTCTCTGTCCCTGTCCCGTCCATCGCATTTCTTGGACGGCGGTGATGTCAGCCTTTATTTTTGCGAGGACATCAACCAGCTGGGCAGCGGCACCTTCCCAATTAAGGGTCCGGACATTCCAGGTACATGCCCTCAAATCGTAGTCCTTATTCCGTTTGCCATGGTCGTCATCTAAAGGGGGGTCTCTCATCCGAGGCTGTGTTTTCCTTTTCATTGATATTGTTTTTTTACGTGGCGGGTCCCAAGCCCAGCGCACAACCCTATGTAGGGAATGCTTCGCCTTCTCACATTAGCTCACCTTCGAACGGATGTTCTTAGGCTACCCAGAGGATACTTGGTCAAAGACCGGAAGTAGTGAGCTGCCTGAGCCATGTGTAAAAGAATCGTTTCTGGCCACTCCCAAGTGAATGGCGATCAGAGAACTTTCCTCACTTGCGTGAACTTCTACACATGACTCCATCCTCCATCCTTCCAAACTACAATAACATAATATGTAGAATCTCTTAAGTTTACTTTCATCGAATTTATATATGTAGGTTAGTACTTTAATGCGAAAAAATTCAAGGATTCTGTAAAAATTACAATGAAAAGTGAACCTTTGACAAATATTTTTCGCTTTTTCTATCTTTCTAATTTTGCATTCTAAACCAGAATTTTGTCGCATCCGTGAATGATTATTTGGCAGTGTATCCCATTCAATAAACGGCTAACGGCTAAATTTAATTCACCAAAAGCTTTCTTTTGCAACGTGTAAGCCTTTCCATAAAATCTGTCAATTAATTAAGGACGTGTAAAACTCTCCTGTAATCTGAATATCTCAAAGAAGAGTGGTCGCCCAGTAAAATAAATTTTCGAAATAAAGAATTTTCGGTTTAACGGGACATCAAAATGATCTTAGTGATGCTATTTTATTACTTACGAAGAAAATTTTACTTTTTCGATATTACCAACGACGCTGCATTTTTATCCTGAACTTCGCATTCTTTGGTTTCGTTAAACCAACGGTAGTTTAATTGTTGTACAATTAGAGAGTGTCAGCAGAAACTAGCATTGATGGCTGAATGACTAAATTAAAAAAAAAAAACAAAAAAGCTGCCATCTAATATAGATAACGTGGAGCTTTTTACAAACAAATTAGAGAACTTTCAAAAAAGTATTAATCTTTCAACGCAGATGAAAGCGGTATTTATTGGAAATTGCTTCCTGAAAAAACGTCGGGTTCTGAAAATCTCGGTGTTTTTTTTTCCGGAAGAACACTAAAGAAAGCTTCACATTTTTAGTGTGCGCCAATGCTTCGGGAAACAAGAAATTACCACTTTTAGCAAGAAGGTCGGGAACGCTTTGACGACGAACCACGGACGGGCATCAACATCAACAGATGATCAACGCGTCAATAAAATTAAGGAATTGGTGCTTGAGAATCGACAATTAACAGTCAAAGATACTGGCATCATTAGAGTATTGGATTGAAGGATCAGCGAAAACCATTTTGAAAGATAATTTGGGAAAAGGGAAATCTCGATTGGTTCCAAAATCTCTAATTTTTTTCTAAAACCTACGTCGTGTTAATGTCTGTGAAACAATTTTTTCCGACTACCAAGATGTCATGAAACGTATTATTACTGGCGAAAAGTCTTGGATCTATGCTTACGACCGGAAACAGACGATCAATCGAAAAAAATGTAAGCCGAAAAACCCACGTCAGTGTAGGTCAAAGATCAGTGTTTTCTTCGATTAGTGAGGTGTGGTGTACTCCGAGTTCCTTCTTACCGGTGAAGCTACTTATTTGTAAAAATAGGTCGGAATTATGGCCGACTTGGTTTTGAACCACTATAATGCACAGTCGCATACTGCGTTGATTCTTCGTGAGTTTTCGCCAAATATTGTACCGCAACCACTGTATTCGACTGAATTAGCTCCGTGTGACTTTTGGCTATTCAGCAAACGACAGCTCCGGTGAAACCGTTTTGAGTCAATTGCAGACATTAAACGTGATTAACTACGCGCATTGAAGGCTCCTCTGGAAATTGCTCGTAACAACTGTTTCGTGGAGTGGAAAAAACGTTGGCACAAGTGTATTGGGGCCAAGGGGAATTACTTTGAGGGAGATTTCGAAGAATGAATTAAGAATATTAATATTATGAATAAAGTCTTAATATTTTTTGCTCATAGTAGTATTACGAGATGTTGGTAAAAATATTATTATAAGGTGAAAATATTCTAGATCTGCACAGAACTCTTATAATCTGCATCGGATATCGATCATATGGATAGAACTCTAATTTTCTAAATTTTGTTATTAATATATGTATATTCATTTTAATGTGTATAAAGCTTACTAACAAAATATTTCCTGTATGAATCTAAATTCCTGTTCAACATTTCTCATTTTCAGGCTGGACCAGCTGGATTCTTGAAGAGCTTTTTCTAAAGAGTATTACTTGAAAACGTGAAAACAAACAAACATATACGAGAAGCAACAAAACTTTTCATTATTACACTGTACATTTAACTACCAGTAACCTCAGTATTGATTTCATTATAATAATGAACAATGGAAAAGAAGTATTGGAAATCTTTTTTACTCAACTTTTTGCTGAACGCTGTCTTTTTCTAATTATTGTTTTCTTGTGACAAAACCAAAAAAATATACGCAGATTAATGTTAAATATTGTGAACTAAGTACTACTGTATTCATTACTCTTCATACTAACCACAATCGGCTGCTTATTCACGACCTACACGGCAAGTAGGCAGACACAGCCGTCACACACACCCACACATACATACCGAAAGGAGCAAACACTCGACCAAACAGTTGGAGAGTCCAGCGCTACAGAAGCTTTGTGGGAGGCGCTGAGTGTAAAACTGCTGTAGTTGTATGTGTGTAAAAGATGGTGGGATACATATGTATGTGAGCGGATATTGCATGCCAAGCGAAGAGGGCAATTTACAAACTTGAAAGCAAAACAAATGTAATAAAATTAGTTCCAGACGAACTCGTTTATTCGGCGAGTGCAGAGAGAGTTTTTTGGTGAGCACACAAATGTAGCAGATTTATAGAGAATGAAAAATGCACGACATGCATGCATATGAAGGTGTGTTTCTAGCTTAAATACAAATGTCGGCGAAAGAGTATTGGAAAATATAAATGTAGCAAAATAGACGTGACCGTTAGCAAATAAAACTATATATAAATTAGAAAAAATAAATAAAAAAATTACAACAAATGAAATACAACTAAAAGCACTACATATATGCAGAGTTATAGTTAGTTTATTAAAGAAAAGTGAAATAAACAATATAATGTTAAAATTAATTATGTAAATATTAGAACAAATTGTAGCAAGAAAACAAAAACAACAAAACAAAAAAGCAACAAACAAAAACTTTTATTTTAAATAACCTAATGAAATATACAAATATAAAAAATTTACAAAGACATAAATTGAAACAATACCATAGTGTATTAGTGGACCAAGGGCCATGCCACAAACTTCGTTAAACAAATAAATCATACATACATATTTGCATATTAAATATAATATAATTACATTTAGCAATATACATTTATATATACATACATATAATATGGTTATATACATACATTATAAAAATCAACAAAAAAAAAACCAAAACAAAAAATACAAAATATAGCTATAAAGTGAAAACTATTCATACTCGTAAATAATATACATACATATAAATATACCGCAAGAATATAAATAGTTTGTTCAGCAATATTAATTAAAAGTACCTTTAAACAAATTTAATACCGATTTACTTCATTGGAGGCACTCTTACAACAATACTAGAACAACAACAACAAAAATACGCTGTACTAAATACAATATGAATCCCAGCAAAGAACCATCCGATAGTTATTGTAATCGTAAAAACCCAACTAACTAACTGTACTTTTCAACTACGTTCACACACAGCGCAGCGTGTTCCATATTTGCATATGTACATACATACTTATGTAATCCCATATGAGGAGACAACGCCACGCCTACTCACACACCTACGTACAATATTAGTTATATATATATATATATGTGTATGTATAATTAACTAACTAAATACTTGCCTCTTTTCAATGCATTCAAATATCATATTCGGCTACCGATACATACATACATGCATACATAAATGCGTTTATACGATTATATATTATCATAATAGAAGTAATTAACCGTTAAATAGCTGCATATGTGTATAACACTAGTTGCAAGTCCAAAACGAACCAGTTTGTCAAGCGTCTCTCTATTTCACATTTACAGCCACTTCGGCATGGTTAATCAACTAAATTTAGCTTTCCAAATTAAACTAAACGTTTATCGACGGTCTACTAAGCCCATAGACGTCATTAGACCCCTTAAATTTCTAACTGTTTCATTTGTTTTCTTCACATACATACATATTGTGTAAATTTCTGGCTACTCTCTTGCTAAATAAGTAACAATATTATGCAAATAATCTCAAGCTCAGCCATAATGTGTATATATATGTAAATATTATAGTGTTGAATAATAATATACATACATACATACATGCATATAGTGTAAAATCCTTCATTGCCCACTGTCATTAATACAAACGTACAGTTTCAAATGATGAGATAAACGTGTTACAAAAGCAAAATAACAACAACAATAAAAATAAAAAATAATATTAATAGTAAGAAAAACAATAATAATTATTATTATATAATCAGGAGTGCGATATTGGTGTATAATAAAAGGAACGTTTGGAACGTTGTGGAACACATAAACAAGAACACTACACAAAAACTTTGATTATTTATTTTAACTAGATTATTGCCAACTAAGAAAAAACAATAACAATAACGGATCAAATGTAATATAAAGTTCCGAATAGTATATAATACGACGCTCTCGAATAACGTTCTACAGGCAATGTTTGTTCACTCTCTCGGCAGTGCATTAAAGTAAGTTAAGAGATCGAACCTAACAGAGATCTCGCTTGAACATAGAAACACCCATATAATTGATCGTAAGGCCAGCACAAATAGACGAAACGCTTTGAGCCGAACACTAGTTTGTTGCGACGGCTAATGTCAGATTCGGCAAAATCGCCTAGTTCGCCGAAGAAAGGCTGTCGAGATGTTTCAGCCTTACTTTAACAAAGGCTGAACAATAGTGTAGAAAAAGCCTGGATATTTCCAACTCATCTCCCCCCATACAACTTTGAAACCCCTTTGAATGCCCATTCAACAAAGTCCAGTAAGATCTCATACGCTTGCCGCCTGATTTTTACAGTTGAAATAGAGTAAATAAAACTAAGCGGCAGTTCGCCTGCTCAATTAAAAGTTTGGTTATAAGCAAACTGCAGGAACTTACTGAAAAATAATGCACGATTCGCTCTTAAATATCAAAATGGCAAAACCAAAAGTTGTCCCATATAAAATTTTAAAGTTCAAAATAGCTAGGGTCAAGCTTAACATAGAAATCCGTTTGCAATCCAAAGCGAGAGAGAGATAGAAAAATTATAAATGTTCAGTGAATATTTTTAAATAAATGTTAAGCTTTATCCTTCGTTATTTCGCAACACAAATGTCTGTGATCAGCTGTTTCTTGTTTGTTCGAATTGAATTTACACTTTACTCTCCCATTTTATCCGCCTTTGCACGGGTTTTCTGCACTCTAATGTCATTCCAGAGAATTTATGACAGTTTTCAAAATTGTTGCCGCACAAATTATATCTCAAACGAGTGCACTTCTGACTTAAATAGCAGGGATTACTATTATTTTTCCTTTTAATGGCATGGATTGCTATTTGATTAGGATTCGATATTTTTTAATTAGAATCGGTTGCTGATTGAGGTAGCAACAAATGATGTCTTTTTATACAATATTTCAATACTCACCTTTTTCAGTTTGTGCTGGGTTCGCAATGTTGCCAATTTTCTTAAGTTTTCTGATTAATGGTTTCTAGAATAATTCATGATATGATTTATTTCTTGAGAGTTGGACTACGAGTTTCAAAGCTGTCTCATCTGTTGCAAAAATAAAGACAATAGGAAGATAGATAATGTATGAGAGAGGTAAAAATAGCTTCACTTTTGAAGGAATTGAAATCATTTCCAGTATAACCAGAGCAAAGTTGAATATAGACATTGGAAACTTCATTTTAGGATGGCGTGCGTCGCCACCACTATAACAGTTGGATATTATTTCGATTCATAAATGAAAATAAATAAAGATGAAGATTTAAAAAGATCGGGAAAACAATTCTTAGTTATTATAATTTGAAATGTTTAGCTGAACTACCATATGTCAAGTGAAGTCAAGGCACCATTGAGCGAAAAAGTAAATAAATTCAAATAAAAATGTATTCGCCGAAAAAAAAATTTGTTTAATTAATTATTATCTGATTAAAAGATCTTACTAACTGCTCGTAAACGGTATAAATCAGCAACGGCACATCTTAACAGTTGTTAACAGTTGAACAGTCTACATCTGAAGCTCAAAACCTCATTAGAAATTAAATGTGTACAGCTCACATCCTTCTGTAAAACAATCTTAAGCCTGGAACTTATCGAGAGTGGCGTTTTAATAGCTTAAAGAACGAATGAAGAAAGCCTCGTGGAATATTTTATTTTCTCCGTTAGGTACATACTTCTATGTAGGCATACATTACTTTGTTGATAATCTAACTGTATTCATGGATTCACATAGAGTTTGTTAATTTGCTTTGCATAATTAATGCCGCCAGAGTATTTCGTTTAACAAAATGCAAATGCTTATATGTATGTAAGTGTTGAGAGGAAAATTTAAAATCTAAGATATCACTGCCATGTTGCAAATAACTTAATAATAATCAACAATGTATATACAAATAAACTAATTTCGTCTGTCATGTACTTGTAGTGAATAAAAGCCTAATTTAATGAGCGCACTTGATTACATTTTTCATTTCTCACATAACGATTGATTTCCTCACACGCTCATTTTTCATTTGCTATCAAGTATGCGTACTCCAAGAGTGCAAACTTCCGTTACATATCCTGCCTAGCATGTACAAGTACATATGCACATATGTATGTAGAGTAGGAGGCGGCGAGTCGAAGCTTAATTTATTGTGCAATAAAATGCAGCTTGAACGTGTCATATCAATTTTATTTTAAATAGCAAAGAGCGGAACGGCGTAGATATGCTCATGCCGCGTAGTCGGGCGTGGCAACCTATGAAAGCGGAAGCAGGAGGCGAAGTAATGAATGTCACACAACTGTTTATAGGAAGCATATGAAAAATTTTCATATATACATAGACTTGTGTGTGTGTGTGCAATAGTATTGATAGTGGCACTCACCATAGACTGCACCCACAAATGGTAAAACGTATTAGAATGTTTGTATGTACACATAAGAAACGAAAAAGGAGCCAGCAATGTTTGAGCATTTATTGAACAAAGCATTTCAGTCAAGCGCAAATACTATTCTTAACCCCAACTATCCACATATAGTACATATGTATACGAAGTATACAACAACACCGCACACACCAACACACCCAAGCACGCCGGAAGTAAGACATTTAGCGAGCATTCGGTGAGAAAGCCGCAATGATTAGAGGACTTGAAGTAATTAGCAAAATTATAATTAATTGTACTTGTAGGTATGTAACTTGTAGCATCATAGCATAAATACTTTGGCGCACGCACAGCATACACATACACACATACATACATATGTAGTAGCGCGTTGAGTAGAAATCAGTTAGACTGTAACTTGTCTGAAAGGCCTTACAAACTTCATTGCTTAGCGACTTGCATACTAAACCAAGACACAAATATACATATTTAGAGACATATTTAAAGCAAAAAGTACTTACGTTGAACACAGTGGCAAGTAAACAATGTAGTGAGGCATGTAGCAGGCGTTTGGTGTGACACATATTAGCTGAACTGCGACTTTTGTAGTAAGGGAGAGACTTTAGTATGCGACGTAGTTAGCCCGAGTGACACAATACACGACGACAAACACGAGTTATGCCTTATTCTACTAAACTGAACAAACATATCCGAGATACGATAATTTCACATATTCATGCACACACAAGCGGCGGCAGGAAAACATTCCATGCTGTTTAGACGGCGTTCAGACAAGCACACTTTTTGTTGCTTATAGTCGGTGAATTTTTTTTCAGTGTCGCTCATTGCGTTCAGATGGGCGACCTGACATGAGTGCGAAAACTTGAGTCGAAGTTGTATTCTAGAACTAAATATTTCAGGATTATCGTGAATTATGTTAACTCAAAAATAACATATTTTTTCAGAAAGTATAAATTCAGGTATAACCTGATAATTTCCCGAAAAAAATTTCATCCAATATTACTCTTCACCGTAAATCAATTTCTCACTGAAATATCAGGAGAGAATTGTTTCATTTACAGTTCATAATAAGCAACTGCTTGATTTGCTTGGAAATAATAATAATTTTGTTGAATAAACATTAGCTTTCCCTTTGGTCCACGCTTGATCCCAGTTTCTAAGCAATAATTTATAATAAAACACCTTTTCCAAAAGTGTGGTACTCCGGCGGGCAATGACAATCTGCCGTGCGTTATTTCCGCACAAAAAAAAAAGTTCTTATAAAAACCCATTCATCATTCGAAGTCAGCATTTTAACATTTTGTGAATGCTCAAGCTTAAAATATGGCACGAAGCTTGATGTTTTATCAAACCTTTCAAAGCTGAAAACCCTTATTATAAGGAAACATATTTCTACAGCCCCAACTGTGTCGGGCTACAAAACTCTAAAAAATGTTTGTGTCGAAACAAACTTTGACATTAAGAAAGATTAAATCAGCTATAGAGAAAAGTTTTTGGCTCAAGAATTGAATATATGTAGATTGTGGAAAGAAATTTAAATTCACAATTAGACTCACTTTTAAATTTTGAATATTTTGTTTTATTATTTTTTCGCAACAACAATTTAGTTTTTCTTAGTCACTGCTTTCATTTATTTTAAATAAACACATTTTTTACTTAAAAAAACGCTATAAATTTTCCATTGCGCCTAAAAATATGTTAAACAAACTTATAATGTTAATGAATCGAGTTAGAGAGGTTAAAAAATCAGTTCCACATTTAACATTTCACATTTACATTTAATTTATTTTCTAGAT
The DNA here is from genome assembly GCF_024586455.1 of Bactrocera neohumeralis. NCBI lineage: Eukaryota > Metazoa > Arthropoda > Insecta > Diptera > Tephritidae > Bactrocera > Bactrocera neohumeralis. Next base: position 35,478,303 of record NC_065921.1, read on the forward strand.
GCATCATAAAATATCAGTTATTCTCTTGCTGCTCTTCACAGCTTAACATACTTAAGTGGGAGCGCAACTGTAACTTGTAACCTGTAACTGTAAAGTGCATATGTAGATATTTCCATGTAGAACAACAACAAAATTAACTATAAAATCCTTTCACATAAACCATAAAAGTTATTGAGCTTTCAGATTTCTCTCTGCAGAATGTATGCATGTGCATGAATAGGAGATCATAGATACAATACATATACACATTGTTAGCTAAGAATGTGAACGTGTGTACTAAGCTAAGGGAAGCAATCTTTGGCGAAGACAATATACATTTACAAAAGATACAATCCAACAAACATACTCATGTTCAAAAGCAAAAATTATCACTTTACTAGCTCTGCTGATCCTATGTCAAACACACACACACCAATACATACACAGACATTTACACGTTAAGAGAGTAAAACTCTCTTAACGGCAAAAACTCTACATATCCGTAGCTAAATGTAACTCAAAGTAACAGTAAATCGAAATTGTATTGAGATCAATATAATTAAAACCCGAGCAATGATTTGACGATTTCAGAGAAGGCGGCTGATAAGTTCCTGCTCACAAAAATATATTCTACATAATTATGACAAAGGTATCGTAAAACTTTGAGAAAACTCAAATCGAATGTAGATAAACATTAAAGAAAATCGAGCATTTGTCAAATCAATGGACTTCAATCATTCCTATCATCTTCAGCATTAGACTACGTTTAGACGAGGACTCTTTTTTCCTACAATATCGGCGAATTCTATTTTGGTATCGCTCATTGCGACAAATTTCTGCATTTTCTTTCATATACATATCATTCTCAAACCCTGAACAAAAAATGATTTGCTAATTCTCATGCTAATTCACCTTTTTTTATATCATTTTCTTTAAAATCGCTAATAATACGCATATTTCCGAGCATGGCTACAAGCACTTGCATTATTTTCGTCTTTCCTTTTCATCTCTCACCTACAAACAAACGGTTTGGACGGCAAAAGTGTCCTCATGTGAACACAGTCTTAGACGGTTTAATGTCCATCGTTGAAGAAAAAGTCCCCATGCAAAACTGCCAAGTGTTTTCAATTAGAGAAGAAGAAGCTGTTTAGAGAGAGAAAAGTTTTCAGAACTAACTTGTATTCTCATTTTCCTACTACAAGTCACATGGAAAATGCGTCTTTAACTATTTGAGGATGATAGCATTGATCGAGTACAAGATAAATTCAGCAGAGACAGAAATATATTTGTAAAATAGAATATTTCATAATATGGCTTCTTTAATAATTTTCAAATATTTGAATCCGAAATTTTAAGACCCGATGGCACTGATCACCGCTGGCAACTAAGGACTTTTAGAAAAAACTTTTGTAAGCGCGAAGGTGTTTAAGAGAGTTGAGATCAAGTGAGTAAATTTTAGGCGGTTAAATATTTTGCGATCTCAATCAGTTCTTCCAAAGGATAGGAAGAAGCTTTTTAATAGAGCACCAACATTCGCCATGAAAATATTAGCTAAAATAAAATAAGATCTTGGTACGAAATTCTTTAAATTTTCGAATTTCCTGAAAGAATCAGCGTTTTCCCTTGAAAATAGCTTAATAATAATAATTAGATATTTTCCGTCAATATACATAAGAAGTTCAAATAATTTTGCAAAAATCGGTTGAATTGGGTAACCGAAACTTATCAGCCGCACATAGATATAGCCTAGATAATGTTGAAGAGCTAGAAGTTGTCTTTTTGGACTAATGATTCAAATGGTTGCACTTAATCGAATCCCCGCCGTCGTGTATCACTTAATATACATACATATAATAAGCCAAGAAGTTATGTAATAGCAGGGTCCTCGTTTGCGTTTCTCAAAATCCCCTGAAGGCAAATCAATTTTTTATAATATCTGTGTACTTACTTAACCTAACATATGTATTTAGACCCATTTAGCCGCATTGAAAAACTGAGAAATAACGTAGTTTGTGGAATTAATTTTGTATAATGGAAATCATAAATTTTTATTAAGAATTGATATGTCTACTTAACATAAAAGTTACGTAACCTCAAAAATGTGAAACAATTAAATATGAAGCTTAGAGTAAATAATCTGCATCAAGCATATTTTTATGTACAGTTGTTGTTTTTTTCCAAACATATTTATTAAATTGAACAGCAATTGCAACAAAAACAATAACAAAACCAAAAAAGCGATTTTTAGCAAAATTGTGAAATTCGAAAAAAATCGAAAATTGCGAAAACGAGTCTTTAAATTTAAATTAAAATTTATTCAAATAGTTACAGTTATTGCAGACAAATTATATTCTAGTATAAACATATTCACGCAGACTTAAATACAAAGCCAATTAGCATTAAATTTGCGGTTGAGTTTCATTGATGCGTTTTTGAGCAAACTAACTGATTTTTTACCTCATTCAAAGTGGCTATCAGATAGTGAAAACAATTAAATTATATAAAATAAATTAAAAATGCAAACACAAACAAAAACAAACAAAAAGAGATAACTATGTTACACAAATTATAGAAGCAATTCGTATGCATAAAATTAGTCGAATAAAATTAACGATTGTGTGGCGACCGAAGTGGACCGAAGTGGTGCGTGGTGGCGAATTTTTCGTGATGTACTCACTTGTACATACATAACAGAAATCGAAACTAAAACAATAGCAACAAAAACATAGTAAGTTAATGAGCAAATATATATGAATACTTGCGACACTCACACACACACGCATACATGCATACAAGATGCGAATGCAATAACCACGCATAAATAAGTATACACATACACACACACATACAAAGAAAACAAACATTTATGGTATAACTAGCGAATACAAACAAATTAAAATAACAATGAAAACAAAAACAAAACTTAAATATTAATATTGATACAAACATGAAATACCAAAAGAGAATACTCATGGTCAGCAAACCATTGCATATATACTATATATGTATGTATGTAACAACAAATTCTGTAATGATTCATACAAAGAACAATAGCAAAATGCAAAATGAGAAATTAAACATTAAACATTAAATTTAACGGTAACACCCGAGGCGGTTTAAATTATGATACAAATAATATAGCAGCAAATTTTTCTGTAAACAATTTTTTAACAAATTCGGTGATCTACGATATTAATAAATACTATTATAAATATATAGAAACATAAATAAATAATATTTAATGAAATATATATACATACATATATATATCTATATATATATACATAAATTATTAATAAAAATATAAATAAAATAATGTTTTTTAAGCAAACAAATATAAAAAGTAAATAAATAAATTATTAAATAAATACTTATACATATATAAATATATATACTAAATATATATATATATATATATATACATAGTTAAGTAATAATAATTAACGTAACATTAAAATATGTAATAGACAAAGGAGAAAAAATTACAAAATTAAACAAAAACACAAAAAACACAACAAAAAGCAAATGAATATAGAAAAAATCTCAACAGATAAAATGAACAAGACAATTTGAACACCCAAAAACACAAATGAAAAAACTAAAAGAAAACAAATCACACACACACACACCCATACACAACACAGTTGAAAAGGAAATGAAAGTATTGTTATGGCAAACAAGAAATAACAGTAACTGCAACAGTAACAGCAACCGGCGTAACAGACAGACATGTACCGACATGAAATTGATTATATGGAAGAATAACGAAATGATTATTTAACATGTTCATTATATATAAATGTCATTAAAATGTTCTTCAGAAACTGCCTACAAATAAAATATATTTAAAATGATATTTAAACTAAACTCTTTTCGTTCAAACATGAGGGCTAAAGTGTGAAGAAGAGAAAGCAAGAAAAAATATTAACTTCAACTGCACGTAAGATATTAAGGCCCTTCACAGGTAAAGGTATAAAAATTCATTTAAATTAATTTAGACCGAGCAGTTTGCATGGCAGCTATATGTTATAGAAATCCGATCTGAACGATTCGTACTTACATCATACATATTTTCAAATAAAAAGGTTTTCGTTGCAGAGACTTGAGTTTGATCGATCCGTTCGTATATCAGCTATGCTACATATGTTATAGCGGCGGTACCGACAAATGAGCAACTTCTTGAGGAGAATAGAAAGTGTGTTAAAATTTCAGATCGATATTTCGAAAACAATTTGAGCAATTTTAGCGTTAGGTATCTAATTTCATCAATATAAGAATAGATATGACAAATAGATGAGGATTGCATCGCGACCGTAGGCCTGTTTCGCCTTTTCTGGAGTCACAAGACCCACTTAGCTCCAGGTTCCATACTGGTAGGTGCTAATGAGGCGATGTGATCCCTATTTGTAAACATGAATCTAAAGGCTTTTATCTTGCGTCTGCAGACTGCTATGCAATCAATTAGCAGGTGTTCTGGAGTTTTTGGGCTCCCTGTCGCAGAACCGGCAATTTGTACAAGAAGTTAGGCCCATGCTACTTATGTAAGTGCTTCTTGAACTTACAGTGGCCAGTGTAGAATGCGATAAGTAAACTGAATTTGTCCCTAGGATGTTGATTACATATTTAAATCTGTTGAGGTTGTAATCAGCCATTAGCAACTTGGCATGTCGCATGCCTTGAAGTTGTTGCCAATACCGCTCCCTGCCTATTCCTTCTTCCTTGCGAAGCAGCTCCTTTAAGGTATGAGGAACCACCGTGATGAAGGGTTTAAGTTACACCTTTGGACCGGGCACCCAGATAAGGTGCACTTCCAGTTCCTATAAACTGTTCAGCCGTTCTCTACACTCCTGCACCAGTAGCGATTTGATCTCGTAGGCAGCGATAGCTTTAAGTATCACTTGACTGTCGCTTAGTATGATAATAAGTTCGTTGCTATAGTTGCATTGGAGGTTTATCTCAACGCACCGACTTATGGCAACGATCTCTGTTGGAAATATGCTCCGAAAACTTCCCATAAATATCGAGAGTTTGGTGTGTGGTCCTGCGACTTCTGCCCCAATCCCCTCCGACGTTTTCGAACCGTCGGGGTATCACTTGATTGTGTAGATCCATTAGCTCGAGAATGGAATTCATTCCAACAGCCTTACTGCTAAAGGTAACCTTGATCTTCTTGGTGATGTTTACCCTTTTTTCATTATATTAACGAGTGAGTAGAGTCACATTCCTTTTGTGTGTGCCCTACGACTAAATACTTATAGTAAATGTGGTTTTCTCCACAAAACGATATTAAAGCATTATATAATACTGCATTCCGATTTTGGTAAAAGCAGCCATCAGAATAAATACTAATATGATGAATGTTCGGCGTATTAAGTATTTGTTTCTTTATGTGGTTTATTATAATTTTTGAAAAAGTAGGAGCAACAAGACTGTCTTCGGTTTCACGCCAGACATTCTTCTTCTTAATTGGCGTAGACACCGCTTACGCGATTATAGCCGAATTAACAACAGCGCGCCAGTCGTTTCTTCTTTTCGCTACGTGGCGCCAATTGGATATTCCAAGCCAGGTCCTTCTCCACTTGGTCCTTCCAACGGAGTGGAGGTCCTCCTCTTTCTCTGCTTTCCCCGGCGGGTACAGCGTCGAATACATTCAGAGCTGGAGTGTTTTAGTCCATTCGGACAATATCACCTAGTCAGCGTAGCCGCTGTCTTTTAATTCGCTGAACTATGTCAATATCGTCATATATCTCATCGTTACATCGAATGCGATATACGCCGTGGCCCATGCGCAAAGGACCGTAAATCTTCCGCAGAACTTTTTCGTCCAAACCTCTGCACCATATATCAGGGCGGGAATTATGAGAGATTTATAGAGTTTGGTTTTTGTTCGTCGAGAGAGGACTTTGCTTCTCAATGGCTTACTCAGTCCGAAGTAGCACTTGTTGGCAAGAGTTATCCTGTGTTAGATTTCTAGGCTGACATTGTTGGTGGTGTTTATGCTGGTTCCAAGATAGACGAAATTATCTACGACTTCAAAGTTATGACTGTCAACAGTGACGTGAGAGCCAAGTCGCGAGTGCGACGACTGTTTGTTTGATGACAGGAGATATTTCGTCTTGCCCTCGTTCACTGCCAGACCCATTTGCTTCCTTGTGATATCAATATCATCGGCATACGCCAGCATCTGTACACTCTTATAGAAGATGGTACCTTCTCTATTTAGTTCTGCAGCTCGAACTATTTTCTCCAGAAGCAGGTTGAAGAAGTCGCACGATAGGGAGTCGCCTTGTCTGAAACCTCGTTTGGTATCGAACGGCTCGGAGAGGTCCTTCCCGATCCTGGCGGAGCTTTTGGTGTTGCTCAACGTCAGTTTACACAGCCGTATTAGTTTTGCGGGGATACCAAATTCAGACATCGCGGCATAGAGGCAGCTTCTTTTCGTGCTGTCGAAAGCAACTTTGAAATCGACGAAGAGGTGGTGTGTGTCGATTCTCCTTTCACGGGTCTTTTCCAAAATTTGGCGCATGGTGAATATCTGGTCGGTTGTTGATTTTCTAGGTCTAAAGCCACACTGATAAGGTCCAATCAGTGTGTTGACGGTGGGCTTTAATCTTTCACACAATACGCTCGATAGAACCTTATACGCGATGCTGAGGAGGCTTATCCCACGGTAGTTGGCGCAGATTGTGGGGTCTCCCTTTTTATGGATTGGGCATAGCACACTTAAATTCCAATCGTTGGGCATGCTTTCGTCCAACCGTATTTTGCAAAGAAGCTGATGCATGCTCCTTATCAGTTCTTCGCCGCTGTGATTGAATAGCTCGGCCGGTAATCCATCGGCTCCCCGCTGCTTTGTTGTTCTTCAGACGGATAATTGCTATTCGAACTTCTTCATGGTCGGGCTCCATCGTCATCGATTGGGGAATCGGGTTCGCCTCCTCCTGGCGTTGCGCGTTCACTGCCATTCAGAAGGCTGGAGAAGTGTTCCCCATATAATCTAAGTATGCTCTGGGCATCGGTGACTAGATCACCTTTGGGGGTACTACATGAGCATGCTCCGGTCTTAAAACCTTCTGTAAGCCGCCGCATCTTTTTGTAGAATATTCGAGAATTACCCCTGTCGGCCAGCTTATCAAGCTCTTCATACTCACGCATTTCAGCCTCTTTCTTTTTCTGTCTGCAAATGCGTCTCGCTTCCCTTTTCAACTCTCGGTATCTATCCCATCCCGCACGTGTTGTGGTCGATCGTAACGTTGCGAGGTAGGCAGTATGTTTTCTCTCCGCTGCGACACGGCACTCCTCGTCGTACCAGCTGTTCTTTTGCACTTTCCGAAAACCAATGGTTTCGGTTGCAGTCCCACAGTTCCCTTATACCGAGTTGTTGACGAATGCTCTCAGGAGCAGGAGTGCAAGCCGAGTAGAAAATCGTTCGGCTGTCTGTTGTGATTGCAGCTTCTCGACGTCGAACCTTCCTTGTGTTTGTTGGCGTGCGTTTTTTGCTGCACAGAGGCGGGTGCGAATCTTGGCTGCAACAAGATAGTGGTTCGAGTCGATGTTAGGACCTCGGAGCGCACGCACATTTAAAACACTGGAGACGTGTCTTCCGTTTATCACAACATGATCGATCTGGTTGGTAATTGTTCGATCCGGAGACAGCCACGTAGCTTGATGAATCTTCTTATGCTGGAATCTAGTACTACAGATAACCATATTTCGGGCCCCGGCGAAGTCAATCAGCCTCAACCCATTTGGGGATGTTTCCTCGTGGAGGCTGAATTTACCGACCGTCGTGCCAAAGATACCTTCTTTGCCCACCCTGGCGTTAAAGTCGCCAAGCACAATTTTGACATCGTGGCGGGGGCAGCTCTCATAAGCGCGCTCCAAGCGCTCATGGAAGGCATCTTTGGTCACATCGTCCTTCTCTTCCGTCGGGGCGAAGGCGCAACTCAGCGATATGGTGAAAAACCTCGCTTTGATGCGGATTGTGGCTAGATGTTCATTCACCGGAGTGAATGATAGTACTCGGCGACGGAGACTCTCTCCCACCACGAATCCCACACCAAACTTGAGCTCCTTTATATGGCCACTGTAGTAAATGCCACCAGGGCATACTCGTCTCAGTCTTTCTCCTGTTCATCGCATTTCTTGGACGGCGGTGACGTCAATCTTCACTCTAACGAGGACATCAACCAGCTAGGCAGCGGCACCTTCCCAATTAAGAGACCGGACATTCCAGATGCATGCCCTCAAATCGTAGTATTCAATCAGCTCCGTCACTGAAAAATCAATAATTTTCCTTTTGGTTCCGGAATAAAAAAGCAAACGACAAATTTGAACGATTCAAATAATTGAAAAACATCAAAAAAAGTTTAAAAAAAATAACGAAAAAAAACATAATAACGACAGATCCAACTTTTGAGACTGCAAATTTCATCAAGATGATGTTCTCGGTGGCATACCAAGCCTCGTCCAAAGGATATTTGGAAATTCCACTGGATAATTCATTCATATATTCATATATGTTGTCGTCTTCATATATTATACTTGTCTAAAAATACATAATTCATACAGGCGAAAAATTGGTAGAGCAAGCAAAAAACAAAAGAAATCTGTTAATCCAGAATTAAGAACAGAAAAATGAGAATAGAAATAAAGAAAAAATATTTACATAGCTACATAATTATTCGTCGATACTTGATAAGAAGCGCAACTAGCGCTAGAATAGAGTTTTGAACTGTCGGCCTACTTTCCGAAAAGTCTTGCGCCGTCGACTTTTTTATTAAAGAATCTTTTTTTGAAAGTTTAACTGTTAGTTTTTTAAGTTTCAGTTTCAGGGCACGTTCCATATTAGGATCATTTTTTAAGAAATGATTCACCATACTATTACCAAATGTTAGACCGTCATCAATTAAAATAGCAGTTTCGGTCACCTCGTCGTTATCGCTATTATGGTTCTCAGTTTTGCCGTCATCTGTTATTAATTCAATCAGACAATCATCATCTAGAGGTTTATCTATCATTAATTCGTCGATATCTTCAATTTGTAGGTCCTCAAATGCTTCTCCTCCGATTTCATGTGCCAAGGCTATAATTTCAAAAGTCTTCATCGATGCTAGGGGCACTGAGGTACCGCTCTTGACGCATTCTGGCCAAAGTGCTTTCCAGCAGGAATTTAATGTTGATACCCTTAACTTTTTTTTTGGCCATTAAAGCCTATGTAATGCAATCCAAAATATAATATTTTTTCCATGCTGCAACTATCGTAAGGTCCTTCTCTGCTGCATCTAAAATACAATGTATGCTGGGATGTTCATTGAATATAATAAAGCTTAAACGTGGCAATTATACCTTGATCTAATGGTTGAATCAAGGAAGTGGTATTAGGTGGCCAGATGACTTGGCGCATTATCTGTGAGCTAAAACACTTTAAAATGAAGACATCACTGTACCATATATATTTTAACTTCAAGGACAAACCATTCCGTAAATAGAGCTGCTGTCATCGAGGCCTTTTTATTCGACCTGCAATGAACCGGCAACTCTTGAATGTTTTTTCCTCTCAAAGTACGCTTAAGGCCGCGGTTAATTAAAAGAGGATTTAAACTTTTGTCACCAAAAGGGTTGCTACACAATAAAAATGTTACGCGATCTTTAGCAACTTTTAAACCACTAGCATTTTTTTCGGATTTTGGTATAAAAGTTCTGGAAGACATTTTTTTCCAGAACTAACCCGTTTCATTGTCATTGAAAATTTGGTCCCCCATCTTATATTATTTTGGCTAGTTCTGCTGGAAAGGTTTTAGCTGCCTTTTCATCTGCTAATACGATTTCTCCTTTATTTTTTTAATTATGAAAAGCGTTCCTTTTAAGAAATCCTGTTAGCCATCCATCACTGGCAGAAAATTCCTTTCTCTTATCTTGACGACTTGTTGATGGCTCCGATATTTGCAGTTGCTTATAAATTCGCAGTGACTTCTGCTTTATAATATTTCCATCACAGGTATTATCTTTTGCAATAAATCCTCAATCCAAAACACTACACATGTTTCCATTTTCCAATGTATGACGATGTTTTGGAACTATGTTTTGATGAACTGATGACAGATTTCCATATTTCATTCTCATTTTTCTTAATGGTCCTGATAGTAGCTTTATTTAAGCCAAAACTCTAGCCCACAGATAGTGAACCTTCGCCTCTTGTCAACAGTCGAATTTAATCTTTGAAATTTTGACTTTTTTTAACTGTAGTAAGGGCAAAAATTTTATTTTCAAAGCTTAACTAAAAATTTATAGATAAAATACCTTTTTCACTTATTAAGGTCAGAAAGGTTATATTGGGAGCTAATAAACTTTAAACATTTTAATTAAGCAATATTTTATGTAAATATCATGCGAACAAAATGTGTAGGTAAGAGTTATCGAATAAGGGGATTTCCCAGCTTCTACTACCTATGTTCATTTCGGCAATAGTGCCAAGTGTGGTAAAAACAAACAAGACAGTGATTTTGAAACCGTACTAGATTAAAAATTAAAATTTTTTTTTCATGAACTTCAATACTGGCAGTTAGCCAAGCTTATTTCGGTTCCATGACAGTTGCCAAAAATGTTCAAATATCTCCTTTCGCACATTTTCTGAATAAAGAGAACAATGCCGAGAAGAACTTTTTATACAATAATTTGATGTGCATGCAGCTTTTAATTCTCATGGTTTCCTTTTGCAAATATTTCCTTTTGATAAGCCGTCATATTTTTTTACCATACATTCGATTTTTATATTTTCTTCTCTTTTGTTAATTTCTTTACAACCTTTCCAATTTTAATTATAATTTTCAAAAGCCTTAATTATGGAACACATTTTATTCTTTCACAACACTTTTCGTTTTTTTTTTTTTTTTTTAATTGTGTTATATTTTTCAGTATAAGAACCTTTCAAACCACCAAAGCACATTGAACATAACCAATAAAAATAAACAAAAACAATAAATCAAGGCTAACTCTGTATAAAAAAAAACAAATACTCTGTTATTTTTACATGACTGATAATACGTTATTTTGTTTTTTAACATAACTTGGGTATTTCTGATCGCGGAAGTTTAAAAATATGTAATCTGATATGGTGAATTGTAGTCACTAAAAAACTCAATTACAAATTTTTGATGATAACTTTTTTGGCATTTTAAGTGACGATTAAGTGACAAATAATTTACGAATTAATAGCGGGATTCTGTAACCAGTCTCTAGTCTCTATTTGAGACATTTTGAGGCAAAGTCTCAATTTGAGACTAGTTACTATTCACTAAACAGTCTCTAGCGTTAGTCTCAAAATATTGAGACCTGGTAGTTAGCAGGTCACAAAACTAAAAAGAACTCTTGTCTGCCATTTTGAATATACTGAATAGAGATCATCATAGATATTAATCGATTGTCGTTTCTTTATATTTTGTAAGCAACTCAAACACGAAAAGGTTAAAAATAAATCAATTTTACATAAATTTCGTAAATACAGGGTGCGGCAGTCAATCCCGCATTTTTGAAGTAGGTGTAAAAAAAACACGGACATAGATATCAAAATTATATTCATAAAATATTTTTCTACATTAAAAAGCATTTAAGAAACATTGAAAATAATCACTGTTTGAAAATAACATCAGCAAGATGGCGGCCTTCCCGTGCACGGCATTCGCGCAGGCGATTTGCGAAGCTGTTCATAACATCACGAAGCATAGGCTGAGGAATTCTCTCAATTTCTAGCCGGATTCTTGCCTTCAGTTCACCAACAGTATGAGGTCTTTCTTCGTACACTTTACTTTTTAGATAACCCCACAAGAAAAAATCACACGCAGTGAGGTCTGGTGAACGGGGCGGCCACGGAATCGGGCCATTGCGGGAAATCACTCGGTTTGGAAAAACTCCGTTAAGAACATTCACTCTCACTGATCTCACGCACTGATCTCGCACTGCCACCTCTTTTTCTTGTCGTTTCACCAATATTTTCAAAGTTTTCGACCCACAACTTTATTGCGTTTACCGAAGGCACTGGTCTATTGCGATTAATTTGAAAATGCGTTCGGAAACGACGCCGAGCGGCTACATAGCTACCACTTTGATAAAAAGCTTTCACGGCAAACGAACGTTGTTGCTTAGTCCACGGCTCCATGTCTACTGAAATGCTATGAATAGGACAACACAATGGTGACCTTGGCTGCTCGCCCCCCACCACTCCTACGCTCCTGCGCGCTATTTATAATTGCAGTATTGACTGCCGCACCCTGTAAATCAATTTTACATAAATTTCGTAAATATTATGAAACAAAGTCAACATATATTTTTATTTTCATTGATAATTATGTTTTTTGACTATGTTATAGAAAATTTAATATTTGTTATCGACATATTTATTTTCATTCAAGTGTAAAAACATCTCTGAATAATGAAATGTAATAGATTTTGTGACTGTCACTTACAGAATAGCAATATCATCTCAAGTCTCAAAAATTGTCTCTAACTTAAAATCTCAAATTTAGAGACTTGAGACTGTCTCAAGTTACAGAATCGCACGGTAAATCTAAGAATCTATTACATTAAGAGAATAGGAAAGTGCTGCCAAACTTTAGCAGATTATTCGCGGCATCTGTTGGGCAGTGCTGGCTTCATTTCTTTCTAGATGGTGTCGTCGTGCGTTCACACAAATCAAGTTTCTCTGAAACTTCTTCTCACTACCTTACGCGACACTTAAAGCGTGTTGCATAGTACATTTTCATTCATAAGGTCGTTTCTGGAAGGGCAAATACAATTATCCTGGATGTGGTAGAGCAGTATTGAGGGCACCCACTATTAATATTTTCAAGGGAAAACTTAAGGCGGGAGTTCGCTAAACAATAAAACTGTTTGTGATAACCGCGATTAATATTTTCAAGGTAAAATTTTTACGGGAATTTTATAAGTTATTGGGGAGTATTAAATACCCGTATCTTTTTTACGCCAAATTTTTTTAAATTTTTTACAAAATTCATGTCGTAATTATATTTATTGTTTTAAAGTAATTGGTATTCGAATTAATTCATGCGGAGTTAAAAGAAGTAAATATGAATGCACTTTAACATATTAGGCAAATATGTGTAAAAAGCGACATTTTTTGAATTTAATTTATTTTATTATAATTGTACCCGCTAAATGTTATTAATTTTTTTTTGAGTTCGTTTTTTTACTTATTAGCCATTTTCTTTATATGTATATCTATTTCATGTATGCCTCTTGCAAAATTCAAATTTCCAGTCATATCTTATATATTTATTTGTAACCGACGCTATTTCAAACGTGAGAGGAATTTCAAAATGAAAAGAAATTCTGAATTGTGTAGCAGCGAACTGTTACCATAACACAAAGCGTGACACCCTTATGTCATTCCTCGTCGTCCTCTCAATTACAAGAAACCGTTTCGGCGACAAAGGAGTTCATGTGTGAACCGGCACATACGCGCTAGACAAATGCAGCACTGCGCAAATGTCAGTATTTGACATTCCCGCAATCGGAAGATATATATTTTCCACTTTTGTTCGCCACTTTTAGCGAATTTCTCAATTTATGTGTGTGTTAAGAGGAAAATCGAAACGAATTTTATGGCTGCTGTAAAATCTTCGTAGAGTTAGCACAGTAAAGTTCTTTCAAATTTAACAAGAAGTGATTTAAAAATTCTACAAAAAGTGAACAATTGGAATATATCCTTTAACCTGGACGTAAAGCATCTAATTGGAGAATTTGATAGATTTGCATTTTCTAGTGAGCTTTGCTGAAGCCACATCTTGATAGTTGACATTATTTTGCACAAGGAGGGGTAGTAGCAATATTTATTGAAGCGGTGGAGGAGCTGAAGCAGCACCAGCCGCGAAGGCAGGAACGACTTTTATATAAACGGCAGCGATCTAATATTATGGATCACAAGAAATCTCCAGTAAGAAGACAGAAGCGACAATCCAAAGCGATCGAGGAGAATTTCTGGGACTGCAGCGTCTGTACGTACAGGAATACAGCTGAGGCATTTAAATGCCGTATGTGCGACGTGCGGAAAGGTGAGTGACCCCTTTACGAGTACGGACAATCTTTATGGAAGTGTGTGTGCATCTCGATGTAAATATGTATGTATTCAATATATACCGCAAAAGACAATTTATTTTCATCGAAACATGAATAATAATTTTAACTACATATGCATTTCCGCATTTTTGGATAAAGTGCTGTTAATATTCACAAAAGTGTAAATATAAATGTGTGTAAATAGTTTTGTGTACCTGTTAAGCTCATGCAGCGGTGCTATGTGCGGTATGTTCATAGAAGTAATGAGAAGCTGTGAAATGAGGCTGAGGCCAATCGCTTCGTTGCAATGTAGGCCGCACACAGCCAACTCAAATGGAACAGTGGCAGGCGGTGGCTAGAAATACAAATAAACGCTTTTTTGTTTTTACTATAGAAATGAGGTTATATGTACATGCATATTTTCATACGTACTTATATACAAAGAGCAACTAGGTCGTTTGGATTGTTTCACGCCGGGCGTTCGTTTTTTGTTGGATTGAGTATGCATTATCTACAATAACTATCAAGTTGCTGCATCACTTCACAGAATTCGCTTGTGTTCTTTAGCTTTATTTTAGTTTTTTCTATTTTCTGTTTCTGTATTCGCACCAGCTCAATGTTTTACAGTTGTTATCAATCAAATTGTTTGCATATGTATGTGAATATATTGATACCGTTTACATATAAATATGTATGTAGATACATACGAACATATTTCATGGCCAACAAATTAACCTCATCATACCTGGCAAGTTTCAATATTTAAGGGGTATCCGAGGGGCAGAAGGTTTCGTGTTTTCATGCACTGTTTATCTTTGTAGAATGCGAAAGTGTGAAAAACAAATTCGGCGATAGTTTAGCATGTAAAGGAATCCAATCAAAAACACTAATTTCAATAATCAACTATGACGGCCTTCTCAAAGCAGCTGAGGTTCTGGTTTTATCTATACCGCAATTTGTTTGTTTATGTTATTGTAGCTGTCGACATTAATTTTCATTGGATACATATGTATGTATATAAATGTATATAAATGTATTTTTCGGAAAAAATAAAACCGGTATAAAAAATAAGATCAGCTTATGGATAATTTATACCTCTATTTCTCTGGAGGCTAAATAAATAAATTTATTTTTTCCGAGAATTCATTTTTACTATATCTTAAATTCTTTATTTCCAACAAAATAATTTTTTAAGTTAATTATTATAATAAGATTTCGAATCGTTTATTCAAATATTATGATTTCTCACATTTCTGAAACCCTAATAATAAAGAAAATTATTACAGGAACTTCCACACGTAAGCCACGACTAAACTCAGCACTCGTCGCGCAACAAGCTGCCACCTTACCCGGCGCATCAGGCACCATGCCAAACGGTACGAAATCCGCCTCGGGCTCACGGCACGGTGCTGGTCATGATAAGAACAAGCATAAAAAGTACCCGGCCCGTTTGAAGAACGTCGATCGCTCGACGGCACAAACGCGCGAAGTCACTGTGAACTCGGTGACAGTGTTCATTACCGAATATAAACCCAAACCGGTGGGCAGCCGACGCGAGTCCAGTGAACAAAGCTTTAGCGAAAGCAATGACTCACGGAGTTAAATTTTGTACGCGATCACACCGAAACGGCAAACAATTAAATTCAAATAGTAAAGATAACATATAATTCAATAAGTTTATGAGGATTGACACAGTAATTGTAACTAGGACAAACACGGTTTTAGCTAATCAAGGATATATACACAAATATTTGTAGGATAGTATGTGGAGTTTTTTGTAAAAGCGGTTGCGGGTGCATATCGTTGCTGGGCACATTTAGCCACTATTGGCACGTGCCGGAAAGTCGGGTACAGTTCTGTTTGTTGTAGCATTTTGTACGCCAACAAATTTCGTTTGATTATTTGCTAACGCAGCATATAAAACAATTGCTGTAGCACAGACTATGAGGGTTAACCTCTACTAATATGCGCGTAATTCTGTGCAGCAACACTGCCTTCAGTTCTCAGACTAGAAGTTATAGCCAAGACATTTTTACACACTCAAATAGTAATGTCCTTAAATAAATAATGTTAAAAGCAAACAACAAAATAACAACACAATGAGAAAATAGCGATTAAGCACAGCGACCAATACATGAATACAAAAAAAAAAAAATAATAATAATAGTAAACCAACAACACAACCACAAGAAGTTTAAACTACTCATCAACTTCCAATTAACTGCACTTTTGCACTTCTTACAGAAAATAAAATTACTCGTTGTCTATATGTTTGCAATTCCAAGTGTATTACAATGTATATGTTATTGAGAATAAGCCACAAAGCTTTGTTACTACTGTTTTTTGTTTATATTTTAACTGTATTATTGTAAAGTTAGTGTTAGTTTCTAAATAATCGAAATTCTATAAGATAAAAACGAATATTCCACAAGCGTATTTTAATTTGTTTAGTATTTAGTTCACAAACCTGTGAAAAATCAATGTAAATTCTTATGCATAAGTAAATGATCTAACAATTATGTAAAACTAAGTCGTTGAAGCACAGCTAAACTAAGCAGTTATCAGAGTCCTTGTGCATATTTGTGCGACTATTGTAAATAATATAAGCATATACTATATTTGTTTAATTATATTGTAATAATTAAGTTGTAATTAATGTTGAAATTTAAAAATCATCGACTATGTGCAAAAGCTGAGAAACTTGACTATTTGTTAAACGGATACATTGTGTTTCCAATGGAACAAATAATTTCAATTATTTATATTTCAAATAACATAAATGCCGTACGTTAACGTCAACGTGAAAAATTAATAAAATTTAGTTTAAATTTAGTTAATATAAAATCAAAATAAGTTTACAATAATTTATCCGAAATAAAATAGTTGCCATTTGATACTGAAAATTTTTCGAAAATGAAAGATAAAATATTAAAAAATGTTGTAATTGTTCAAATTTCACAAAATTCAATTTTAATTGTTCAAAAGTAGTTTTTTCAACTTCCGTGAGTTTAAACGATCTGTCTAAAATTTAACAATACTTAAAAATCTACAGCCAAATAAATAAATTCGCTTACTGAGTTTTCACATACTTCAACAACAACAGTTTGGAAATGGCCAGCTGATTCTTTTTAACTTGTCTTCGGCGCTTGCCATTTGCAAACATAAATATATACATATATACAACCATACATGCATGTGCGTTCATTTAGAAGCACTCGAACAAAGCGTAATTAGCGAGCTAATTGAGAAATAGCGTAAATATTTTCGTTTACATAAAAAAGACTGATTATTCATATGTAATGCAAATGTGAATACTTAAGTTTTCCATTTAAGGCATTGTTATGTAAGCTATATGCGTCGAGCTCCTTAGCGGATTCTTATTTGTAGGATCATAAAATTAAAAATTAAGTTTAAAATGTTTGAAAATGTGCGATTTTATAAATTTTGTATTAAATCTTATTAGTATTATTTCGTCACAGTGATTGCAAAGCGAATACATGTTAAATATATTTTATTAATACATGCATAATATATACTTTAAAAAAATTGTAACTATTTTTTTTCTATTTAAACAATTATCCCTTTAAATAGGCGTTAAGTTGCTAGCATTTAAGTTGACTATTTTCATTTGTAGCCGATAATTTGTTTAACAAGCACTTGCTGTACGTGTAAGAGCATATGTATGCGCGCGTGCGTAAATAAATTCGTTTTTTAGTTGAAAATTTTCTTTTGCCTAATATATGAGACGTCGGCAGTCACAGCTGTTGAGCTTAAAGTAACCACAAGCGAAGTGTAATTTGTTTATACCAGCATTATACAAGTTTCTAAATTGGTATTAAAGCCCCTATTTTTTCAATACGCATACATACATACATATGTACATATATGGTATGTTTGTAAGCAATAGCTTCTCTCGTTTTTTTTGTTATTTTTGAGCTAAAACATCGTTTTAAGAAATTTGTTCAAGCAGCGTTGCGCCACAATTTAATAGTGTTTCTAAGCATGAAGTGACCTTGGAAGAATTCTTCATTTAAAATAATAGCTTAGCCTCGACAGTGTTTTCTTTTTGACTTATAATCGGTTTTGAGTCTTTTCAAATTATTGAAATTTGCCTCGAATTATACAAACGATTCGACAGCAAAATACAAAAACAACAAAAAGCAAAGAAAACACTTATACATAAACAACGAACAACGCCGTTACTGATGGCCTCAAGAAATAGTGAATTTTTTTACAAGCACACAAATTTGTATTTGTAACAGTACATTTATGTGTATGTATTTATATGCAAGCGTGTGCGCGTTATGGAATTTTGTATTGACATTTTTCTAATGGAAATTTTGCCTTTTCTAAAATAGCATTAAGTTTTGTAAACCAATAAAACAAGTATTTGATATCAAACCGATTTTGAAACCAATGCATTGAATGTGTGTGTAACAGCCAATAGGGTTATATGTATGTATTGAAATCACAAAACACGCAATAGACAGCAAGCCTTCAAAGCAGTTATTAAAAAAAAAACAAAAACAATTAATTAAAAATGAAAAAAACATAAGTTCGCTCATATTGAGGAAATAATTATTGTTTTTCAGAAACACATCGGCACTCTTCCACTCACAGCACAAGCGATGAAAGTTTCTGGTGCATAACAGTAAAATTCAAAATTCGAAAATAATTGCAAATCTGTTTTTTGTTGGATAAATCCTCGTAGCTACACACTTTTCTCCAATAAAATTTGTGGAACCAAAATGAATTTTGCCCGCGTTTTAAGCGAACACATTTTATATTCATATATACATACATACATAGGGCAAAAGTTAGTCATGCAATTATATAGAGATTTTTTAGACGAGCTAAAACCGTATTCCAGCAGAAATTGTAAGAAGATGAGTTGCTATGATTTCGTGTTTCTTTGAGACAAATTCGTTAAACTTATTTCGCTTACAACAAGCAATGCAATAACAATGTTTCTCGGCATTTAAATACCTACGTTCAAATAAGTTACTGTGTGGGTTTCGTTGTTCGTTTGGAGACATTCTCCACAAAACTAAAATTACAAAGAATAAAACATAAATTAGTGAATTTTGTTCCAATATAAGATTAAGAAACAACTACTGTATCATATAAAATAAAATAATAATAAAAAAGAGTTATGCAAATTGTAATTATAATTTTAAATATATGGGTAACATTATTATAAACTAAACATTAACTAAAAATTCAATATAACTGCGTCTCTTATTTTGCAAAAGGTTTTGTGGCACAAACGGTGAGTAGGTGAAAGAACTCTTGGTGGTTTGTAAGGCTACTGGATTATAATTGCTGGTATACTTGTGCTGTAAACTATAACAGAATTTTGCATTACGTTTGTCTTCTGAAGTCAGTATACATTGTGACAAAAAATAGTAAGACTTTGTTCATAATTTTAAAATTCTTAATTTATTCTTCAAAATCTATATTCTGCAAGGACCATCATCCAATCTGCCTTCGCTCCAAAACGCTTGTGCCAACTTTTTTCCAATCCTCGAAACAGATGTTAAGGTCAGGAATAGCCTTCAATAGGCCAGTAAGAATACTTGACACTTGACTTGTTGGAAAGCACGTTAGCGCGACGCTGTTTTCGGACAAAAATTTAGTGATTTTGGAACCAATCGTGCTTCCGCTTTTCTTAGGCACAAATGGTCTTTCAAAATAGTTTTCATTCATTCTTTCGATATTCCAACGATGCCGTTTCTTCAGTACCAGTTCCTTTATTATAACATGAACAGGGTATATTAAGTTTGTCACGAAGTTTGTAACACCCAGAAGCAGGCGTCGGAGACCCTATAAAGTATATATATATATAAATGATCAGTATGTTGAGCTGAGTCGATTTAGCCATGTCCCACTGTCTGTCTGTCCGTCCGTCCGTCCGTCTGTATACATATATACGAACTAGTTCCTCAGTTTCTAAGATATCGTTTTGAAGTTTTGCAAACGTCATTTATTCTTCAAGAAGCTGCTCATTTGTCGGAACTGCCGATATCGGACCACTATAACATATAGCCGCCATACAAACTGAATGATCGGAATCAAGTTTTTGTATGGAAAACTTTCACATTTGACAATGTATCTTCACAAAATTTGGTATGGATTATTTTCTACGGCAACTATATAATCTCCGAAGGAATTGTGCAGATCGGTTAACTATAGCTTATAGCTACCATAGAAACTGAACGATCGGAATCTAGTACTGGTATGGAAAACTTTTGCATTTGACGTGGTATCTTCAGGAAATTTGACATGGATTACTGCTTACTGCTTGTAATAACATAATCTCCGAAAAAATTGTTCAGATCGGATTATGATAGCATATAGCTTCCATACAAACTGGACACATAGTTGCTAAAAGAAATGCAACTGTGAAGAGTATATTAGCTTCGGTGCAGCCGAAGTTAACGTTTTTTCTTGTTTTATTGACGTGTTGATCATCAGTTGATGTTGATGGCCGTCCTAGACGTGGTTCGTGGTCAACGTGTTCTCGATCTTCTTTGAATAATTGGCACCAATCAAAAACAACTGCGGGCAACAAACAATTAAGACCTTTTCCAACTCCGCACCCAAAATTTAATGAAACTTCTTTGTTGAATAATTTCACTCATCGTCAAACTCGCCGAATGCACTTTATATACTTCAGAAAGACAAGCGTATACTAAACGCTAATGATTATTTTGATGTGACATTTGTACCAGTCACTGACAGTCATACCAATCTAGAAAAAAATATTTCGACGAATGGGTTTTCCCGCGAAATTCAAATTAAATGGTCTTACTATTTTTTGCCCACTGTAATATACATATATATTTACATATGTATTATATACATATATAAATGATCGGCGTGACGAAGCAACCCATTTTAGTCATCTCTGTCTGTCTGCATATATGTGAACTAGCCCCTAAAATTTTGTGATATCGATCTGAGATTTTGCTCACGTTCTTTTCTTCCCAAGAAGCTGTTCATTTGTCGGAATATATCCGCCATATCAAGATCTTGTACTGAAATTTTTTATTTGTTGTGAAACGTATCTACCTTCGGTGCAACCAAAGTTAACGTGTTTTCATGATTAAGATCAATTTTAGTAAATTATTCTGTAGGAATTGTTTATGGATATTTAAGTAATGAAGTAAAATATTTTCTTTAAAGCTTCAAAACTGGCCAAATACTGTATGCAGACGGACGTGTACCGCCTGTGCAAGCTGACACTTGAATTGTTAAAATTGAGCTAACTTAATGAAACTTTCTACACATTTTCCTTGGCAAAAAGGGAGGTAGAGTTCGCAGGTGGGCGGAATCGGACCACAACCAGGCCGACAAGACGCATTTAACCGAAAATCTATAAAGTGCCATAAGTAAGCACAAAATTAAGAAATAAAACTATAATTTGACATAGAAAATTATAGTAGCAATGGACATTTGTGTGGTTGACCCAGACCTCTAATAAGTTTAATGTACATATCTCCTAAACCACTTAAGTTATAACAACCAAATTTGCTGAGTACAAATCTTATAAAATTTTATAATTTCCATTGCTGAAATTGGCGAAATCGCACTACTGGCAAGTAGAGTTCCCATAAAACACAATTTTAAATTCCAACTGACGTTTTCATAAAACTTTGTCCGAATAGTGCGCCTGAAGTAGGCCACCTTAAGGTCAAAAATTGTCAAAATGAGACTACAACTGTTCAATATCCGAATATGCTTACCTCAATACCTACACCGAACATTTTATCGAAAGTATCGATCATTCTTAAAGAAATATTATTAAAATTCGGAGCAAATCCTCAACTGATAACAGTATGCCTGTATGTCAAAAATTAAGCGGATGAAGGCTTCTCTTAGCCGCCATATACCTAACACAAAGTTTTTCGAACTTCCGCTTTACTTGTACCGCATAAAGCTGCCAATTTGTAAGTTATCTTAGTGAAAACTAGACAGCCTGTTTTACTAATAATAATGCATCTTGGCGCCTAGAATAGAAAACTCGGATGAAAACTTGCCCGAATGAATGCTGAATTCTTTCGCAACATTTTCGAATATAAAGTTTTGCTAACACCTACATATGCAGTATATGGTAAGTATTTCGCCTGCTTTGATCCTTGCCAGTTGTAAGAGTATAAATTTAAAGACTAGACTAAAACTTTGCACAAATTGTGCCTTAATGTATACCATAAAACCTCTTTACTAAAAATTATCAAAATCTACGTAGAATCCAAGAATGATAGAATACAAGATTACGACGGCCGCCATTACGAAACGTCATAGTTCCGTGTTGAGAAGAACAATGTTGTTACGTTATTTTGCATTGCAAAAACTGTCAAATGGCTTGCAAATTGTAAACAGAAAAGTAAACACTTTTGTAAATTCGCAAAATATTATTAATTCTTTCGATTTTAATGAAAAGTGTTAGTGAAGCGATTGAATATTGTTGAGTGAAAAGATTTGAATCATTTCTAAAGAAATATATCGGCCTATTGATAATAAAATTGTCTATTAAGTTGTGATTCAAATGGAGAAGACGTTTCTTGTGTTTTATATAACTAAACACATATATTATAAATTCAGATGTATCAGATGTATGAGATTATGATAAAAGAATTGTGAAATTATTAATTTAGTATTAAATATATCATTTCTTTTGCAAAATAACACCCATTTTTTGGCAACTTTTAAATCGGCCGCTCCTGGAAGAAAACTGCAAAAAAAAACTTCGTTTTCGATCGCTCTTTTAATTGCTTAATAATTATTACAATTTTTAAAAGCCACGTTTGTACCACATTAAAAAATTTTAAAAACTTTTAATATATTTATGCTTAGAAATTTAAATAAATACAACAGTACACTTACACTGGTTTTCTTCATTTGAACAATTCAAAATGCCCACACATGCTACTCTATTTATTGTAGCCACAGGGATGAGCCTAAAGAAAACTAATTATATACATATTTTCTCGCAACAATATTCTAAACATTCCACTGAAATTTTTCCAGCAAAGACGAATGAATTAATATTATTTTGGGAATTTCAAAACTCATTTGATTTAAATTGTATATTTGCGGTTTTTCAATTTGTATGCATTTCTATGCTTGTTCTTCTCAACGCAAAACTGTTACGTCATGAAATATGTTGAACAATGTATTTGTTTTTGTAAGAATTGTCAACAAGTATTTTTTCTAAACCTAAAAAAAAATGTTTTTATAATCTGTAAATAGTGTCGTAATCTTGTATTTTATCATTCTTGGTAGAATCTCGAGTAGTACTTCTCACGTTACCCTCATATAAAGATTTTAATATAAATGTGTGAGTTAGTTTTGATGCAATTTACAGAGAATCTCCGTCAAATAATAGTGTATCTTTGTGCTTGAAAGCAATAAAATCGGGTAAAATTTGCATTAGTTTTCACATATTTTTATTGAATTTTTTTTTTTTATTGAAATGAATTTTTGATGACTCATGCCCAGCTCTTGACCGATGCTACGCGATTTTATCGCAATTTTCGACGACAGGCCTTCCGGAGCTCTACATGAACGAAAACGGTCTCTTTGCGGTGGAAATGGAAACCAATTTTTGGCGGCTTGAGATGCATTTTTGCCTTTATCGTAGTAGTACTGAAAAATATGCCGATGCGACGCTATACCTCACGAACGACTTAAAAGAAACGACAATCAATCAAACACGTGTTAGCGCGTGAAATGAGCTTTCCAAAAAGGTATAGCATGACACGATGCGACGAATAAAACAAGAACTACGCGCTTTCAGCGCCAACTAGCGAAAATACCGCAGGACTTTTTTGACAACCTATTATGATAAAATGTCCCAAACACCCGGTTGACTTGACACTTTATACATTAGTCAATATCAGAAGGTATATAAATGAAACTCAGAGAGCATTATTTCTGGTCTTAATGCGAAAAAATATATTATACCTAATATAAATATTTAGTTTGGTTTTATGCCGTATATATCGATCAATATGTGAGGCATCTTTTGAAAATTAAGTGGAAATATAGCAGTGCATATATGTATTATAGCTTAATGCTGAAAATAAGTAAAATCGGTCCACGAATTTCCCCAGCTAGTTTTGCCAGCAGCTGAAGATATTTCCCGGGCTTGGATACTTGCTATTTGTCAGAGTATAAAATGTTCGGTTATACTTATGTAGATCTTTCTTATTTGTTATAAATAACTTTACTTGAGATTTTCCAGATAATATTGTTTATACCAGAATCTTGGACATACCAAAAATACCAATATCCAGTACCATTTTAAAGCATCATAATCGATCTTCCAGCCGCACTTTAGCACCGTAGTTTCCTTTAGTAGCCCCTGCCACTGCGTATACGCAACCTTTGACTTGAATTCGCATCTTAGGTAAATGGTAGATTCTGACAAGCCGTCAACTGCGGAGCATTCATTAGCAATAACTTTGTATTATAAACCAATAACATTATGCATGATTTCACCTAATACTTGCTAAAAGTTTCTCGCTCACTACACACACACGTACATACATACATACATACATACATAGACGAATACATACACACAAACAGCTTAAGTAATTGATGAGGCAACCAATATCAGTGAACATTTATCAAAATTTAAAGCTCCTGTGAAGGGGGAAGCTTTTTCATCCACAGAAGTAAGCAACCCTTTAATGGTGAACACACACACACACACGCATGCATATATACTGCAATATAACTACTCTTTCATTTGCGATTTTCATTACTTTCTGAAAGCAACGATATGATCTGTTTCAGCTATTAAATTTAACTTAAAGCCAACGAAATACAAGCATTTAGTCGGCAACACGCTCAGCCGCTCATACGCTCAGCCGCTCAGCTGTGTGGCTTACTATTAAAGTTTAAGGGTAGTAGGCAAGATTAAAGCAACCAGCCAGCAAAGCCAAAGTGGCGGCGGTAGGCAAGCGTGGGGGCAGAGGCGCGCAAAGCAACATTTGTTGACGTATTGAAAAGCCATGTATATATGTATGTATGTTCGTATAAGTGTGTGTGCGTATATTGCCTTGCATGGGTGGGTGTGTGTGGAGTTTTTTGTTGTCACTGCTGTGAGCTTTGTCTGCCTTTCTTTGTGGCACTCTGCGCCCGGTCTTCAGTGTTGTTGCTACTGATGTTGCCATTGTTGTTGTTTTTTTTTGTCCTTCGTTTGGTTCACTTTGCCTGTTCGCAGATAAATTACAAATTGTTTCGTTGGTTCGCCGTTCGTTTCAGTTGGCAGCAACTTTCAATTTTCAGTTGAGTTTCCTTCACATTGCGCTTTTGGAGCTGGTACCGTTGTTTTGCTAATGCTGATGGTGCAACAACAAATGACCGTTGCGATGGAGCGCCGGCATTCTTCCTTCTCCCGTCAAGAGCAAATAGTTTGCTCATAAGAAGCGCTAGAAACGCTGTAGCCGAATGTATTGCCGTCCTGTTGCACGAGTTCCACGAGCTCGTCATTCTTGCCACTCACACACTGACGCAGCTGCATGTGATGTGTGTGTGTGAAATATTTTCCGGCAGAATGTGTGTGTGTGCCGCCTTGGTCCTCCTTCGTCCTTCACAAACATACAAACATGTGAGTGTGTCTGCATGTGTATGTGAGCCGTCGTTAGCTCTACACTAAGCTTTGCTGCCAAGCCATTCATTTTTGTAGCCGCCATGTGCGCTCGAATGTTGTTGGCACCGCTGTTGCCCGAATTCCGCCTGCATGCCGCCTGTCTCGTTGTCTCCGCCGGTTTGGTGTTGGCGTTGTCGGCATCGCCGTCACTGGAATTTCTCTAAAAATGTTAAAATTTCCGAACGAAAAATCTGACAAACAAAATGAAGGCGCACACACAAACACATTCCCATTGTAAGAATTCAGAGGCTGATCCCAGTCGCCCCAACACCTTACTCTTACACCGAACATGAAATTCACCCAGTGTACATTTAGGAAGACATTGGAACCGATGAGGAGTACAGCAAGTGATGAAAATTATGGACCATAACGGTATACTTTTTATAACATTTTTCACTTTCTTAAGGGCCTATATATATTAGACAGGGGTCGATTTTTTACTATAAAATTGCTTTTGCGGGAAATGTTCTGCGGATCATTCGAAACCGGTTTTAGGCTCATACTCTCTTAGGCAAAGTTGTTCATATTGATCCATATAACATTTACCACAAAGGGGATTTTTGTTGTTTTTTATTTGGCTCCCTGTAAATCTACTCGATGTATATTAATATGTCTAAAAGTTTCAATTACCATTCATAAGGTCAACTAGAAGCCTTTTGAATAAACAAGGGTTTTATTTCAATTTGCGAAAAATGGTCGGCAGCACTTAAACGCAAGTTTTGGTGGATAGTATTTGTTTGAGACAAATCCCACGATTGGTGCTGTACGAGAGTATCGTTAGCATTGAGAGGAACGGTCTGTTTGAAACCATGTCTAAATTTGGTAGGCCTCGAAAATTATTGAATTTGAGTATCTAAATAATCATTCTCCAATTCCAACGCTTTTTGTCGTAATAATCCTCGCTATTCGGTAAATTGTGTAAAAATTTTGCGTTTCTTTCCTTACAAAATGTTCAAGTGATAATAAGACAAAGGCTAGGTTAGGTTGAACTGGTAGAAAATAAGCCACGCACCTCTTCCAGTGTATCATACCGTGGGGACCCCAGATGCTGACAGCGTAGTCATACCAATGCGGGACAAATGCACTAGAGATGCTCCACTGTTTCCGTGGTGCCCTGCTCTAAACATTTTCTGCAGTCTTCTCGATCTATCAGTCCCATTCTGCGCGCGTGTGCCGCCACCAGACAGTGGCCAGTTAGAATTCCGATAATTTTCCTACAGTCTCTTCTATCGAGTGTCAATAGGAATTTGTGTAATTCTGATCTACCGTTCTGCACATTACTTTTGCAGTCTTGCACCCCGGTAGTTCGCTGCATCGTATTTTGATTTTCCGTACCATGCTTCGGTCGAGATCGTCTTATAGACAATGCATGGGTTTCCCAATGTTTATCACATTTTCTGATGTTAGCCGCACACCATTCTTAGCAATCTCGTCCAATATTTCGTTGCCCTCGAAGCCTTTGTGACCTAGAACCAGTAGAAGCGAAGTTGCTTACTTCTGGCAACAATTTCCACTGCTGCCCGGCTTTCCAAGACACTTCTGGCCGATATGCGGTACGAGGTTACTGATTTGATTGCTGCTTGGCTGTCTACGTAGATTTTGACTCTGGAATTGCCTGCAGGTGCATTAGAGGCCATCTCCGCTACTTTCACACTAGCAAAGACCTCAGCTTATGTCTAACTCTGGACAGTATATTCCCGCACCAACTCTATTCTCCGTTTTCGAGCCATCAGTTTAGATGTTTAGAGTATTGCGTGTAGCTAGCATACCTTTACGCCAGCCATATATTCCTATGTTTACTTTGAACCTTCTTTCACAGTTGAAAAGTGAGGTCATGTAGTCGGTGTTTGCCCAAGCGCCATTACCCATTAAGCTATGCCCTAAAGATGCAATGCACTTATGCCAACGGATTTTCGCAGTTTTCAGCGAAGAGGTCTATTGTAGTCACATTTCAAGAGCCGCCGTTGGAGTTGTTCTTAAATCTTCCGTTATGCACAGCGCAGCGAGCCTTTGAACCTTTTCCATTGACTTCCGGTAGGTGGATATGCCACTATCCTAGGGGATTTGCCTTCAAAATTCCTTAGCAGTTTATTCACCACCAATGTCCAACAGCCAGATAGCACTCGCACGGCACCAGACTTCTTTAGTGAAAAGCGTCGTTCCGATTCAGCTTTATTTTAGAAGTCGAAATGATCCAGCGAATTACGGGGCACCTATGGAGACTATTCAGAATAAATTCCGTAGAAACGTTGTTGAAGGCTCCGGAGATGTCCAGGAATGCTCCTAGAGCATACTCTTTATATTCAAGAGCCCTTTGGATATTAAATACCTCGTATAACGTGTTCTTGGAAATATTCTGTTTCTTGCCTTGTATGACTGTTGCCTCTCTCCATGAGTGTGGTACAAGCTGAACTTCATAATCCCCTAAAAATCTCTTTTTCCATGATAATCGGATAGACAAAGTAAATTCTGTTGATTTTTGAGCGACGTTTACCGGGAGATTTTTTTGATCGGATTGCCCGGCTCTATTTTGGCAAAGATGTGTTGGGAACGTTTACCGCACTGCTCCCTTCGTAGCTAGGACTTACCGCGTACTTACAGCCTGAAAAGTGCACATTGACTAGGTCTTCCAAGGTCAAATAATTTCTTGTTGCTGAAGACGCAATTTGTCGATTCGAAGCCATTCTCAAGACTCGAGACTGTTTCGAATCACAACTAGCGCATAATATATAATTCACTCATGAACTGAAGCCATTGCATCGCCGTAATCGTTGTGAATATGTTGATTTTGCTTTGGAACAACTTGAAACGGTAACGATTTTTTAAAGAAATCAGAAAATAAGGCTCCATTTCATCTGAGTAATTATTCATGAACAAAAATTATATTCACCTAAATTGACTGTTTAGTGTGGTTTTCAGTCTGGTGGGGTCATCGGTCCGTACTTCTTTCGAAATGAAGCTGGTGACACCGTTACTGTCAATGAAGAGCAGTACAGATCGATGATAGCTTACTTTTTATGGCCGCAATTTGAAGAAGTTGATCTTGACAATATCTGGTTCTAACAAGCCGGGGTTATGTACCATATAGCACGCGCAACAATGCGAGAAAAGTGTGAAGATTAAATGCTTCAGTCACAATGAAAGGCCTCCAAGAGTTGTGATTTAACATCATTAGACTACTTCACTTCAATATTGAACATGCTATTCATGACATGTGACTTGATTTAGTTGAATAAGTACTCGAAAGTTGCGTTCATCGAAACAGAATGTGGAGGCCATTTGAGTGATGTTATATTCAGACTATATTGTATTCAGGTCTTTCCCTTTTTTGTGTGGTTTTAATGCACAGTTCATTTCAACTAGTCCTTCATATTCTGAATAGGAAATATTAAGTGTGCCACGAAGTTTGTAGCACCCAGAAAGAAACGTTGGAGACGCTATTAAATATATATATACATAGTATATGTATATCAATAGTCAGCATGACGATCTGAGTCGATTTAAACATGTCCGTCTATCTGTATAAATGCGATCCAATCCCTTATTTGTTGAGATGTCCATGCACACGTCCTTTTCTCCACAAGAATCCGCTCATTTGTCAAAAATATCAGACCGCATATAGCTGCCATACAAGCTGATCGATCAAAATTAAGTTCTTATATGGAAAACTTTATAACTTGACAAGATGTCTTCATCAACTTGGGCATGGATCATTGTCAAGGGACGAGCTATACTTTCTAAAAATTGTTCACATTGGACCACTATAGCATATAGTTCTGATACAAACTGATCGGTCGACAAAAAGGTGTAGGTATATGGAGAGTATTACCGCTTCGGTGATGTGCTACCAGCGATCATCTACTTAGCCAAGCAAAAGAGAGTGTAACATCATTTTCTGCTTATCGGTTGTGTAGTTGATATATTTGTACAAATTTTAATGCATTCCTTTTTCAAAAATGGTTTAGTAAATTTTGTTAGGTATATGTATGTATAGGTATGTAAGTGTCGGCAAGCGTCAACTTTCTACTGGGTTTTGTTATGTAGTTGCGGTTGTATGTGAGTGTGTATCTTTCCGTTGGCGGTGCACAAGCGCACCCTTCTTATCGGCAATGCTTATCGCCATGTATTCGCCGTCGTCGTTGCCACCAAAGCTTTTCTTTGATTGCCTTGCTTTTTCGCCCTTACCGCCCATTCATGTGCTCAGCTGTGTGCCGTTATTCACCCACTTGCCTCCTACTCCTCAAAGCACGCTGCTTGGTGGTAACATTTGTTACAGTATATATGTTCAACTGTGTGTGCACATTGGGCTTCTTTGGCTGGGAAGCATTACAACGTTTCCAAAAATTTCGCTGATATCTATGAGAGCTCTTTTGTATTGGGATGTTTAGAGGTGTCGGGCAGAGGCGAGACCTCATGAATGGTTGTTGTTCCGAGTGGCTGTGTGTCTTGTTGCCAGTGCGGCAAGTTTGCTTTGGCGGCAGGCCTCGAGCACAAAGAAAAACTTTGCTCATAAAAATTGACTAGCTTAAATTGTGTTACGAAATATGTAATTATGTGTGCGGATATGTGTGTGTATTCGGTTGCAATAAGGTTTGCATTGGCGCACGTACGTACGGAAAGAAGGCTTGACAAAGAAGACTCTCGCACGTGAAAGGATAAATGATTGCCAGATAGAATGGCGACTGGTTTGTTCAAAGACTGCTGATAACTGTGCAACTCATTGATAAAGGAAAATCTTACAAACTCCGCACACAAAGATTTTAATGTGCATGGAAAATCGTACAAAATAAAAACAAAAACTTTTTACTAATTTAGTCCCTACACTTATTATTCAGCACACCTAAGAGACCAGTAATGCTTTATTCTTTGCTTAACTAACCGTGGATTCATTTGTTAGTAAAATTAGACTTCTTCAGAGCGGAAGTTCTCTAAAGCTCAGCTGGTTAAAGAATACGTGAAGGTCTCTCAATACCTGGAAACCTAAAAAGAGGTTAATGTTTTATCCAATCTCGGAGACTGCTTTATAGCTGATTAAAATTATGTTACTCTATTTGTCCATAGTCGAACTCCTTGTAAATTATGTGAACTTAAAACTTCTTTTGAATAATTGACTTTCGTATCTGGTTCCAAAATGATGTAACTGACTTACTGTCACTTAATTAAAGGTCTGAGCTATAAGATGTATGCAAAAGTACCTTGTGGCCGCCTGAAGTTGTCCGGAACACAATGTCTCTCATAGCAGCCAAAGCTGGTCATTTCTGGGGATTGCTTCCTTCAAACGTTCCAATTGCTGACAGTACAGGTCCGAATTATCAGTTTAGCCTTAGAAGAGCAGCTCATAGCAAATCACCAAACTGTCCGAGAAGTTCTATTCCTAATGCCATAAAGTGTATCCCGGACGTGCTTACCACGCACGATTCGATTACGAAATCCATTTATATAAATATTTTTTTCCTTTTTACTACACCTTTTTTAGTCCTATATCTATCTTGTTGGATTTTAGAAGTTTCAACCAACCGCTATGTGAGCAAATCTATTATACTATGTAAGTACAAAATTTTGTGAGAGTTTAAAGATTCCTTAAGTACTCACCAATATTAAATCCTTACAAACCACTATACGAACGTCAGCTACTTATCTCGAATAAAAAATTGCTTGCTTTCTTCAACGAGTCCCAAACTTTTGATTATCTTTAGCACTCTAGCACTAGAATTATCAAGTAACCGTAATATCGATTTCAACGAAGCATTTCCAATGTGGAACGGCATTTCATGTTCCTTACGTACAGCTGCAAACGAAACCATTGGTTTTCGGAAAAGGCAAAATCAAAGAAAAGTCAAAAGAACAGATGAGCAGTGTCGTGTCGCAGCGGAGAGAAAACAGACTGTCTACCACGCAACGTTACAATCGACCACAACACGTGGGGGATGGGATAGATACCGAGAATTGAAGAGGGAAGCGATACCTACGCATTTGCAGACAAAAAAGAGAGAGGCCGAAATGCGTGGCTACGAAGCTTGACAAGCTGACCCCTGTCGGCGCGAAAATTCTACGAAAAGATGCGGCGACTAACAGAAGGCTTCTCAGACCGGAGCATACTCTTCTAGAACCCCCTGTAGGTGATCTACTGACTGATGCCCAGAGCATACTGAAATTATGGGGGAAAGCCTGCTGAATGGCAGTGAAGCAGGCATTCCATTGCCTGACCATGAAGAAGTTCGAATAGCAATTATCTGTCTGAAAAACAACAAAGCGGCGGAGACCGATGGATTGCCGGTCAAATACGGCTGCTCAAAATTGATAAGGAGCTTGCATCAGCTTCTTTGTAGAATATGTTGGAACGAAAGCATGCTCGCCGATTGGAATTTAAGTGTGTTCTGCCCAATCCATAAACAGGGAGATCCCACAATCTGCGCCAACTACGGACATCGATATCATTGGCCATAACAACCGCGCCGTTAGATCTACTTTCTCCAGTTTGGACAAAGAAGCAAGGCAAATGAGCCTTGTAATGCACGAGGGCAAGGCGAAATTTCACCTGTCAACAAACGTCAAACGTCGATGTTGACAGTCATAACTACGAAGGCGTAGATAATTTCGCTATATTGGAACCAGCATTAACACCAACAACAACTTCAGCTTCGATATTCAACGCAGAATAACCCCTTCCAACAGGTGCTTCGGCTGAGTAGGCAACTGTAAATGAAGTAAAGTCCTCTCTCGAGTCTACAAAAAAACAAAATTCTACAAGTCACTCATTATCCCAGTCCTGTTATATGATTCAGAGGCATGGACGATGACAATATCTGATGAGTCGGCGTTATAAGTTTTCGAGAGAAAGGTTCTACGGAAGATTTATGGTTATTTACGCATTAGGAACGACGAATATAGCAGTCGAACAAAGAGCTGTACAAGATATACAGCGATATTGACATAGTTCAGCGCATTAAGAGACAGTGGCTACGCTGGCTAGATCATGTCGTTCGAATGTATGAAAAAACTCCAGCTCTGAGAGTATTCGATTCAGTACCCGCTGGGGGAAGCAGAAAAAGAAGAATACATCCACTCCACTTGAAATCTTTAATTGACGCCAAAGAGTTAAAGGAAGGGCGTCTGGCGCGCTGTTGTAAACTCGCCTGTATCCGCTACGCCAATAAAGAAGAAGATTTGAAGTGGAAACTCGTAATGTATTTAACAATTTATTAGTTATTACAGCTTATTTCAGAGTTAGTCAACGTGCGCCACTTGAAGGTCTTGGCTTTGCTTATGAATAAAGTTTGATTTCCATTTCGATATGTACAATTTGATGTCTATGACCCATTTATTTATTGAGTTATCGCCTTGACAACAACAACATAACATTGACGGACGGTTGATGGACGACTTTCTCACCCGGTTTTCAACGCGTCTCATCATCCTGATCATATACAAGTATATAATTCTTATATCTCTCTCGATAAGTTTTAAGTATTAAAAATAACCGTTAAGTGAACAAAACTGTTATATGTATGTAGTCTTTACCAACATGTTGCGAAAGAAACGAAATTGTAGAAATAGACGACATTAAATTCTTAAAGCTCTCGTTCTGTGTGCTTTAACTTTCGTTGCTTGTAGAATATCCTCTAGCAATTCTTTGTGTGGCAAGAATATATATGTGTGGATGTAAGTTGTTATTTCTGTTCGAGTATTGAGTTTGGCACGATTGTATGTGCTTCGCTCCCTTCTAGGCACAAACACACACATGCACACAAATACATATATCTAAACGCAAACACCACGTGGCTCGTTGTTGTTGCCAACGCTATTCCCACTGTCTTCGCTCCGCTTTTTCCTCATCTTTTTTATTTATTTATAGTGTGTTTTCTTTTGCCTGCACCAGCGAAAAGTTGAAAGAGTCGAACTCAACTCTTTGCTTCACTTGCAATTTTCCTAGTTTGGCGTACTCAACTCCTCCCAACCAGCACTTTGCCGCTTATTCACCCAAACTCGGCAGCTCGTATGAGAATACCTATTCTTCTTCACATTCGTGGCTATGCTCATACATACTTACATAAGTTTGTATGACGAAACGGTGTGTGTTTAGCTACATAAACTTGGTACCCTTCTCTTCTTTTGTTTTCGGCATGTTTCACGAACTCATGTATAGGGTGGCGCAATGTACCCGAATTTTGATTATTCAAAGACTTTAGATAAATTAAGTTCTTTAGTTGCCGAACAATTTTCAGTGACCAAATGTCTTTGTTGAAGAATGTCCCTATGAAACAGCTAATTCAGTAGCGTCGATGATACAACGTTTCAAACCTGCAATAGACGTGCTCGGGGTACTAAAATTTAAATTCACATAGCTTATTCCTCGACATTTGACCATATGTCACAGAATTTCATTTATGTCAATAAAAACATCTTCACTATACTTCCTCGACACCCTATATGTAGAGATTTCCAATTAGTAGATTATAGTCCTTGACCCCTAACAGGAGCAATCGGAGCTATAACTGCTGTCTCAGGACTAGTAAAATGATTCTACCAATACGATATTTCATTATTTGCCTTAACTATAATGGATCTCTTGTCTTGTTGAAGACTAGTTTGCCGGAACATTTTTCGTATTTTCAAATAGTATATCTAACGTACAAGAAAACTGTTTCCAGAATATGAACACATGACCATAATAATTTCTTCTATGCAATGTTATAACAAAGTGGATGTAAATTTATATATTTGCAATTATAGAATTGTAAATTTTTCCTTTTAAAGATAGTTGATGTTAATTATTTCATGCGCAACTCATGATGTAGACTCGATAAACCTTCTAGCTTTTTATTGCGTCTTTTCACGCATTGGATTCGGTTCATCGCGTACAGTCTACTCGAATATTGAACCTATATATGTTTTATTCATTATTCCACAACTCGAGTAAACTGCGAGTCAGTAGCTCCAAACAGAACTCAGAATCATCTAAAAGTTTATTTCATCGGTTGTGAGCTGCATGAACTACAAATTCAACGCGTTCTCTTGATAACTTTAGACTGTCACTCATCTCAATTAACCTCGTTTTCGTCGATCCCAGTTTTTTTGGTATCCGAAAAGTCTTTTCTTGACTTCCAAGTGCATATGACCAGCAAATCACTTACAAATAGTCGCTTTGTCTGGCCGAAACCGAGACCGGATAACCACCAAATATCTAGATTGGATCTGGTGGTGTTCTCTCCTAGAAACAGTTTCTACGGCTGAATAATTAAGGCACTTGAGGGAAGAGTTCGATTTATAAAACCAAAGGTAAAATTCTCTGCGAAGAGGAAAGGCCAAGCCTTACTTATTCATCTTATTTGTTTTAATTTTTCAACTCCCTTTTTCGAACTTTTGTATGAGATACTTTTTTTTTTTTTTGTGTACATATGTATGTATGTACAAAGGTGTATGTGTGTGTCTTTTTCGCTTGGCCAGCAAAAGTTTTGGACTCATTGGACGTTGTATTTGCTTTTATTCTAAAATAACTCGCTGGATATGTGCATGTTGTTGTTGCCACACAGCGCTAACACATTTCGCTGTTGTTGGTTTTGGGGTGGCTCTGCGGCGAATGTCAAGTCGCTGCGTATCAGTGCGCCTCCACTTCAGCCAAGGAAGTGGGTGGTGGATTGTGGGCTGGTGTTGCTGCAGCTCCTGGGCTTCAGCGGTGCTACACTATACGCTTATAATCGCGCGCGAGTGCTCACACCTCCAGTCCGGTCTCTTCATCCCCCGACTTCATCACTCGCATACATACATATGTATAATCTCCGATAGCAGTGAGGCAGGCAACTTGGGCAACTAACGCTGGCTGGCTACATTTTTGCTTTTTATGGCTGATGTGTGCGCTCAAGTCCAGAGCAGCGATTAAGCGCCAGCACAGCTGAGTGCGACAAATTCGGCAAAGTCGGCATTTTTCACATTAAAGCATTTTAAATTACTCTGTGTGGGTTCTGTGTTGCAGACTTTCTGTTGCCGTCGCCTTTTGTTGTTGCTTTGCATTCGCATTTTCCTCTGTTTTGTGAGCACACCACTGCTTGGCTGCCGATAAGACTTAAGGAACATTCTAACATACGATTATTATACCTCGTTTATGGTGGTGGTGTCGGTGGGGGTGTCACGGAATGAGACGAATGTTATGTAGTTTAGTTTATTTGGGGCTTGATAAGATTCTCATCAGCTGCAGCCCGCCGGAATATGCGTCAAGCGGCAAGTTTATGGACTTTAAAGCCGTGTAGCTGCCAGTAATGAGTGTGAACTGTTAGTGATGTCCATCGCAATTGCGTTTGTGCCTTAAACACGGATTTAACTGTAGCTTTAGTAGCATTTTAATGATGGACTAAGCCGTTTTCTTAAATAAAAGTTAAGAAATAACAATTACATTGAACGCGAATTGAATGGAAAAATACATAAGGTAAATTGATATGTTAAGGAAAGCAACTTGAATCAGACCCTTTGCATTTCTTTGTTTCTCTTTGTTTTGCCAGATTCGTAATGATATCAGATGCACATATCAATGCGGCATATTTCCATAAAATCTTTATGTTTCCGAGATCTATCGACCGATTAAGGTATTTCTAGCATACGGTCAACCCAAGTTTTAAGGAGGTGAAAGCAACCTAATTCGCAGTATTAGGCTATGAAACCAGACAATAACTAGATACTCGTAATGTAACTCGGTTAATATCATCTGGGTACTAGTCTTATAGGAAAAGAAGGAAATGCCTCAGCCCATTCGGCTCTTTTAACGCTTGTTTGAAGCAGTTGATCCAAGAGGAACAAATCAAGTCTTGGAATTATAGTAACACAAAGCATTTCATAAAGTTACTTTTGGGATAGAAAAGGCGTCTGCTTTTGGAAAACGGGAACTTATTATTGCCATTAATTATTATTGTCATTACATAACAACTACACTTGAGATTCCACCTTTGGAAAATAGGTAAAGTGGTTTCGACGAAATACAGAGCATGGACCGAGGATCGTCAACGTTCTCTTTAGTCGGCTGAGACAGGATATCTTCTACGACTCCAATTGCTCTCACTAAAGAGACATTGGGCCAATCTAAAGTAACCTGATATCCAACAACGGCTTATTAAGCAGTTGTATATGATAACATACAATATGTTGTCCTATATGATTAAAGCTTTCAAGAGGGCTAATTAACTAGCTGATTTCCAATATTTACTGAGGCAAGTCTTTATAAGACTTATACTCTTTCTATTAGTGGTAGATTTTCGATCTTACCTTTTGACGTGGATCGGGATCGCACATGGACTAGAAGTAGTCCTTTGTGAAGCCGTTGAAACTCGAACTCCCGTGTTCGAACTTAGAGATCGGCAAACCGTTTAGTATCCAATACAAATTTACAGAGGCGCTTAATTTCAATGCCCGCCAGATCGGTGGGATATCTGAAAGTATGTGCCCCCAAGTGGTAAAATTCCCAGTCTTACAGCGTTTTGCCAATGGGACAGTGGCCCGTCAAGAGCCCCATCATTAATGAGAGGCTAGCCTTGTTGAGGGCAAAGAGATCCCTAGATCTCCTTCGATCTATCTTTGGCCAAAAGGCTTTTGCGACCGCGCAGGTACTAATGCTGGCCCATCGCTGACCGAGCAGCCGCGAGGCCCAGCTATCTAGTAGTAGAACACAAAAGGATGCCGGAGCTCCTACCCGTTCCCATTCTACCGATAGTGATTCTAGGGTGCCTTTCTTTGCTAGCTCATCAGCTTTGCAGTTACCCGCGATTCCGCTGTGGCTCGGCACCCATACAAGTCTTATAATGAAAGCTCTCGCCGCCAGAGACAGTGACGCCAGACACTCTTCGACCAGCCCTGAACGCACTGTGAATGAGTTCATGGCTAGAATCGCCGCTCTGCTATCCGAGTGAAAGGTCACCTCCCTGAAGTTAGACGCTCTGCTGAGCAGCATATCTGCTGCTACCTTGATGGCTGCAACCTCAGCCTGGAAGACACTGCAATAGTCGGGAAGTCTGAAGCTGGATTTTATGGAGAGCTCCCGACAGTAGACTCCTCCACCAACCTTCCCCCCAAACTTTGACCCATCCGTAAAGAAGCTTACTGCCCCTCTCCTCCAACGGCTTCTTCCCTCCCAAACCTCCCTCGTCGGTATATGTGCAGAGAAGGAGCCACCGGAGTTTGATATGGCGACTTCAAGATCCAGATGATCCGGTATGCAGTCAAAGCTTGTGAGGATATCCGAGTGTTCAGATACCCGCTCCTTTAGGAATCCATCCTCCCTGAGCCTAATGGCCACCTTTGCGGCCATACACCTTCCGGCAATATCCACCGGCGTTATGTTCAGAATTGCATTAAGTGCAATGGTTGGGGTGGACTTTAATGCACCACATATGCTGATGAGCGCAGCTCGTTGAACGCTCTCAAGTTTCTTTGCAAGTGTGATCTTCTGTAAAGCCCTCCACCACAAAGACTCCATAGAACATTATGGGCTTGACTATGGTGTCATAGAGCCAGAGTACCACCTTCGGTGAGAGGCCCCATCTCTTTTTGGCTTTCTCCTCGATATTCGGCTTCCATGAAAACTTCTTATCAGGATGAGCCATAAATACTTTACTGTATTCGGTTACAGCTTCTACTAAATAAAACCATTTCTGTTTTAAAGGAGATATCCCTGCGTCAACTCATACACGGCAATCATAAGTGCTACATCGATGCCTTAGCTTTTGAGAAGGTCGTTGGTCGTTAACGACAAGGCTCCCTCCTCGATATTCGGCTTCCATGAAAGAAAATTTCTATCCAGGTTGAGCCCTAAATACTTCACAGTATCCGCCTGGCAGGTTGAAAGCTCCCTCAATATCAAGGAAGGTCCCAATAGCGGCAACGGCGCCTCAGGGTCTTGTATGCTTCTCAAGCCACGACACGAAATAAAACCGTTTCTGTTTTATTTGGATTTATGGCGAATCCACTTTCGATCCGCCCATTTTGTTACCACGCCGAGATATCCCTGCGTCAACTCATACACGGTGCTTAGAAAC
Source organism: Bactrocera neohumeralis (assembly GCF_024586455.1). NCBI lineage: Eukaryota > Metazoa > Arthropoda > Insecta > Diptera > Tephritidae > Bactrocera > Bactrocera neohumeralis. The sequence continues at coordinate 35,517,036 of NC_065921.1, forward strand.
TTTCCTTTAAACCCCCAAAGTAATTGAATTTTTAAATAATAGAATTTAATTCTACATCGTCATTTGAAAAATAGCAATCTTTCTGCCGAATGTATGAATATGTCAAATAAATGAATGCATTAGTCACTAACAGCGTTGCCGTTTTGATACAATTGTATCTTTTTTGATACTTTTTTTTCTAAATTTTGTGATTTGATATTTTTTGTTCACAAACGGCCTATTTTGATACTTTTCTGTTGATAGAATGTAATTTTTTGAAACTATGAAATTGTTAAACTAAAAACAAACCTATTGTATCTGGATAGTATTAAAAAGATGTGGGAATGTAGGCCAATTAAAAAACCCAGCGCGAGATATTTTTTTAATTTGCTTCAAATAATCTGTTATAACTCCGTGGCTGCTGAACTGGATTTTTTAGATTTAAAATTGTGAGTCGAAAATGGACTTCTTTTGAAAATTAGTTCTGAACTGAAAAGTCACCAATAAGATTTCTATTATTTTTTTTAGAGTTTATTGTTAATCATAATATAGGAAAAATAAAAACTCATTTATTATGACTTTCAGTTTTCGTTCCATGAGCAAACTGTTGTGAAATAAATTTAAATTTAAAAAAAGTATGATATTTGCAAAAAAATACTTGAGTGTCTTAGCTAAAATGTCTATATTTTTAATAAAAACAACCAGAAAAAACTGGTCTGAATTAGATACACAACTTTACTTATTATTTGTTTTTCATTTGCTGAATTTAGAATGTGGAAAAGTTTAAAAATCTTTTCTTCAGATTATATTTTCCAACTAAAATTTTGAATATATTTTCAGGAACTGGTTAAATCAAACAAAGAGATCCAAAACTTTTTTAGTGCATAGTTTATTAAAGGTTGGAGCAAGAATCCCTCTATATGTCGCTTCAAGTGAACGCTCGTTTTCCTCACTTCGCAGGCTTAAAACACATTTAAGAAATAAAACTGGAGAAGCACGCCTGAACGGAATGACTCCCTTGAATATCCATAGAGATATAGACGTGACGGAGGAAGAGATTTTAAATGTTATGGCCCAAAATAAAAGAAGATTAGACTTCAATTTGTGAATAAAATAATGAAACATTGTCTTTTTACCTAAAACCCCCCCAAATTTTTTTCCTGCGTTCGCCACTGCCTCGGGATGTAACCTAATCTAATGCAGCTCGCATAGATGGGTGTCAACCAGCTGCATGATACCTTAACTGCCTGCTGCAGCTGCGCTGGTATGATGCCGTCCGGTCCCGGGGACTTGAACGGTTTGAACGAATTTATCGCCAAATTAAGTGACGCTCATCCAGAAGGTCAACAAAGGCCGTGTAGTCAGCATGCAACGCTTCGAGAGATACCTCAGCAGAGGACGTGTTACTAGGGAAGTGAGCATCAAGGAGCATGTGAAGTGTTTCTTTACTGCTCAGCGCCCACTTCCCATTTACATTCTTGAGATACCCCAGAGACACAGGATTTTTTGCGAGGATGCGCCTGAATCTAGAGGACTCGTGGCAGCCCTCCACTTTTTCGCAGAAGCTCTTCCACGAGATCCTCTTAGCCTTCTTAGCTCGGACTTGTATATCGAAAGTCCTGTTTTATACAGGACCCAATCATCAGATAACCCACTCCAACGGGCCTTGTTAAATAAGCGTCTGCAGGACGTCCTAATTTCGGAGAGTTCCAAAGACCACCATTGAGGTTTCAATCTGCCCTTCGGTGTTTTCAATGGACAGGAGCTCTCCAGTGCAGTGTTGCACGCTGAGCTGAAAATTTCGACCTACCCATCCACCACATCGGCGGTGGCCAACGCATCCATCCCCGGTGCGCGTGGGAGGGTTTGCCGAAGCCTTCTGCGGTAACCTTCCCAGTCTGTGTTCCTGGCATTTCTGAAAGATTTTCTAGGCGGACCTTCTCCGGCTAGACTAAACTCGATATACCTATGATCAGAAAAGGAGTGGTCATTGAGAACCCTCCAGTTTGAGATCAGCGGTGAGGCTAAGGTGAGGTCGAGAACCTCCTCTCTACCTGCGGTCACAAAAGTTGGAGAATTTCCCCTATTGCGATGCGAAGATTTTCGCTAACAAAAAATCAAAAAGCGACTTACCTCTAGTGTTGGTATCCGAGCCCCCCGGGTCGAATGTCACGAGTTGGCGTCCGAACCGATGATGATACCGGCACCATTCCGGGCCAAGGTCCTCCTTAGCATTGCGGGAGGCGGCTCCACCTCATCATCGTGCGGCATATACGCGGAGATGAGCCAGACATTCCAGGTGTCGCACTACAGTTTTGCTGTAACTACGTCAGCGTTACTGAAATTAGGTAAAAGAAATACCGTTAGTTCGTTTCTGACCAGCATACTGGCCCTATTTTTGCCTGCATCTTTGGCCGCCAGCAGCTTATGGCTCTTAGTCCTCAGTCCAGAGATTCCGTTGCCAGTTAGCCACGGTTCCTGGACCAGGACCACATCGGCTTCGTCTTGCTCCAGACGAAGTAGTAGATTGGCGGAGGCCGCCTTTGCGTTATGGAGGTTAATTTGGAGGAATTTTACCTTCAAACTCTCCTCTAGGAGCGCCAGTTCAGCGCTCAGGTCGTGATCGACCCTCACCTCCTCAAACAATTGTTCGAGGCTGAAAACGGAGTCGCCGATCGATGAACCGCCTCCAGAACTCGCCACGTCCGAAAGGTTTAGGTCATTATCCATGGTCGTTTGACCATCACTAACGTCGTCCGTCTTCTCCTCCGTATCTGCAGCTTGAGTGCCATCAGCCCTGCTATCCGTCGGGAGTACCTTTAGTACTACCATCTCGAACCCATTTCTGATGGCTCCCTTGGTTTTGCTGAGAGGACCGATGGACTCCGCGTTCAGCATTATCAGCGCCTGCCGATATGGTTCATCGGTTCCCTCCAGCTTTATAACCGTCCAGTCATGCACGGGAAGTGAGGGGTTGCAGTACCTGAGGATTTCCTCGATCTCTTTCGCAGTGGACGGTTCGGCTGGCAGCCAGACGCGAGCCCTAGAGCGAAGAGGAAGATCCTCTTTGTCCACGGCCTCCAGTCTAGCTCCCTTCCAGACCTCCCCTACCAGAGATACTGCCTTTTTATACAAGATGGCCGATCTTTCATCGGCGCATCCAGTCAGCTTGTGCAGCCCATGGTGCCAACCGGCACTAACACATTTTGGGAGTCGCCCAGGGTTTTCCATAACCACCTTGAGGAAGACTGAAGAGATAGCTGCCGCTACTCTCTTCCATTCTTCATGGGAGAGAGCGCCGTCCTCCCTGCTGCGGTATTTTGAAAAGGGAGGTTTCTCCCTCGTGTGACCTTTGCCGTTTAACCGCTGGTTCAGGTCTCTTTGTTTCGAGTCGTGTATGTACACCCTAAAAATGATTTATGTGAGGCTTGTATTAATGGAAAACAGGATAGATTACCTTTTGAAAAATATAAAGATCAAAACTACATAAAGAAACCCTTATTTATAATTCATTCTGATGTTTGTGGTCCGATTACACCATCCACGGTAGATCGTAAAAGTTATTATGTCATATTTGTTGATCAATTTACACATTATTGTGTAACGTATCTAATCACTTATAAATCTGTCATTTAAAGATTTTGTCGCTAAAAGTGGAGCACATTTCAATTCAAAAGTAGTGAATTAGTACATAGACAATGGTCGAGAAATCTTATCGAATGAGGAAATTTGATGCGAAATCAAAGAAATTTATACTTGTTGGATACGAACCGAATGGGTTTAAATTGTGGGACGAAGATAGCAGAAGCTTTATAACAGCAAGAAATGCTATTGTAGATGAAACAAATATAATACATTCCAGGAATGTAATGAAAGATAGTGTCCAATCAAAAGGCTTTAATTCCCCCCGAATGAGAGTACTGAAAGAATGAAAGAAAAATTCCCGAATGACAGTACGGAAGGTGTGAAAGAAAAATTCCCGAATGATAGTACGGAAAGAATGAAACAAAAATTCCCGAATGAAAGTACGGAAGAAAAATCTGAAATACTTAATTCAGATGAACAGTGTGATTATTTGGACAAATATGATAAAAATTATGATTTGGTAAATACGGTTGAAAACGTATCAGTAGATGAACACAGTTCTAAATTGTCAGGTTCACAACCGATAATAACGATGTTAGAAAAAATGAAAGATTAAAGGACCGTAAACAGATATCAGATAAGAAAGAAAACTCACTGTCATATAATTGTATAATGAATGCTCACTTTCATTAGTAGCACTCCAAATAAATTTGGAGAAATATAAAGTAGAAGTTATAGGTCTTATTGGGAAAGCAATAGAGGAAGAACTAGATTCGCATTCTTATAGCAAAACTTGGTCACTTGTACAAAGACCTAAACATAAATATATAGTTGACTGTAAATGGGTTTTTGCAATTAAGCACGACGAATTAGGCAACCCAGTCAAATACAAGGCACGACTTGTTTCACGAGGTTTTACACAAGAATATATAAACGATTATGATGAAACGTTTGCTCCAGTAGCTAGAATTTCGAATTTTCGCCTTATATTGGCTTTCTCCAACCAATCTGGCTTAAAAGTTCATCACATGGACGTTAAAACAGCATTTTTAAACCGTACGTTAAAAGAGGATTATCCTGTGATTCAGACAAAGTCCGTAAATTAAATAAAGCCATATACGGTCTTAAGCAAGCTGCTAGATGTTGGTTTGATGTTTTTGATGGAGCATTAAAGGAAATGGGTTTTGTGAATTCCACAGTGGTCAAACCACTTACATTAAAAATATACTGAATAAATTTAAAATGAACGATTGTAAAACTGTTAGTACTCCACTTTCAAGTAAAATCGATTATGAGGCATTAAATTCAGATGACAGATGTGATGCGCCAAGTCGTAATTTAATTGGCTGTTTGATGTATGTTATAATATGTTCGCGACCAGACTTAAGTAAATCAATTAATATTTTAAGTAGATATACCAACAAAAATAGTGCAGAATTATGAAGAGGTTTAAAAAGAGTTCTCAGATACCTTAAAGGTACTATTGATTTAAAGTTAGTTTACATTAAGAAACCTGGTTATAAAAATATTTTAATAGGTTTTGTTGACTCTGACTGGGGTGGGAGTGAAACTAATAGAAAAAGTAAGTAGTAAAGTAAAACAGGATATTTATTTCAAATGTTTGAATCATGCTTAATTTGTTGGAATACAAAAGAACAAAACATATTGATATAAAGTATAATTTTTCTAGAGAACAAATTGAAAATAAGCTAATTATTCTTGAGTATACAGATGAACAGTTAGCTGATATTTTGACGAAACCGTTACCTGCAGACCGATTCCTAAAATTGAGATGTCAAAAAGGACTGGTAGAAGAGAAAAATTGAATACAACATAAAACTAATCATTTAAATGTATATCTTTATCTTTACGTAATTGTAGTCTTACTGGGTTTTTCTGTGTTTTTCCCAATCCTTACAACAAATGTTGGACTATGTAATTGTATTTTCCCAGTGTGCACAACTAGGCATATAAAAGTATGAAATAATTTTACTTTATTTTAGAATTTTCTTTTCAGTGTAAACTTTGAGGAGGCGTATTAGATTTGCAGGTCCTTTTTAATTACATCACTGCTTTTTAATATTGTGAATATTCACAGTAAAAATATCAAAATTTACAGTTATATTACTTTTCTTCTATTAACATGAAATACTTATGAACGTTTTTCATATTTGAATTTCATTATATATGTGAATGTCGAGTTGGCTGCAAGCGTCTAAAATAAATGAGAGAAAAAGTTGATTTTATAAATTGTGTTTGTTCTTAATTTGGAAGTGTTAATTATAAAATTACTATGCGTGAATTCAACATTGTGTTTGTAGTTTGTTTTGTGTTGATTGTAATACCATGTGCAGACCGACACTTAATCACACGATTTCGGCTGTTGAATGGATTATCCCACTAATCTTAAAAATTTATCAAGATTTCGCCATACAAAAATGACAGTTCCAAATCACTTCATTGAAATGATTTGAAACTGATCCACGCTAAATCTCTCTGTGCGACTCTGATTTTGCGCAATCTACTTGTCAGCACTGGAAATCTGTTACATTATCACAGCTGATTTAGACACTACAAAGGAAAAAAAATTTAAACAAACAAATCGACTTAACAAATGAAAAAATGCATCCATTATTTCTATCATATGGAAAATATTAAAAAAAGACGGCTTTTATTTGAAAATACTATATGACAATCTTTCCTTTTGATAAATATTAAGCGATGTGAATTCTTGAATGACAATAACAGCTGTGTTTTGATCTTTCTAACGGCAGTGAGAACACTGTTGGAAATACTTAAATGTAATATAATCTTTAAAATTTTCGGCTTTTAAGATTACTCTGAAAATACTTTTTATGTAATGATATTCAATTCTTTAAGAGCTTGATAACTTTTTTTGATTTAAATTTATTAGATTGGTTCGGTGGAATGGTCCAATTTTGGGCAAACAGCGAATGCTCTTAACTGGAATAGTTGCTGGCTTATTTCTGTAACACTGACTTGACGTAGAAATAGTCTAAAGGCGTTAAAATCATGTCCATTTCTTAATGAATTGTTCTATTTCCCTTTAAATTTGTGGCATGTAGCGCCATCTTGTTGAAACCACATGAGTCAACATTTAAATGAAATTATCTTCAAAAAATAAATGTCATGAACCAATCTTACGTTTCAAATAAAGAACCGATGATTTTAATTTTATGAGTTATTCTAAAAAATTATTCGATACTATCAATTATTTTTTTATGATCGGCTTATTAAGGACAGCGACTCCACGCTTGCGTCAGGTCTGATCAGAATGGGTGCTCCTTTGAAAACATCGGCTTCGATTCTTGTTAATACTGTACACAATTTTTTATAATTATTTTGATGCTTTTTACAGCTGATTCCCATTAAACACCAATGAGAGGAACAACCTTTGCTTTTTGTAAGTCTAGGTGCGTCACAATATCATATTGGGCTTATGGTGATCCCTTAACCTTAATTTTGAGTTGTCCTATAAATTTTAAAATTTTTAGTCAACATTGAATCGAGTTTTCGACTTTTTGGACAATTTCAGTATCTATATATATACATATAAATATAAATGAATTACTTTTCGTTAGTCTCGCTAAAACTCGAGAACGGCTGAACGGCTGAACGGATTATCTATTATTAATATTCGTGGAGGTCTAGTGAGATCCGAATAACTGCCGGGAAGACCCTAAAAACAGTTCTTTTCTTTTTCCCATAAAAAAGTTTTCTAAATAAAAAGTGGAATCAATTTGAACTTTATCATATACTAGCAGCCGTTGTCCTGCCTGAAATTATGTGTTTTGAAATGAAAAGAAAGTTGAACTTATATTGTGTTGAAAATCATTTATTTTCGATTTTTCCAAATTTTTTCAATGAAACGAAGCTTGATAAACAATATTTTTTGGTTTCTGTTTCGGTGCGTAAATGTACAAAGAAGATGGTTTTCCAACTCGTGAGCACGCCACGTATATCCGGCCGTGTGAAAAACATAGCATTTCCAAATTTATGCCACACACTTCTACCGACTATCCTTGTGTCCTATTGATTCTCATCTCAAATGCAATTTTCACTGGAAACGGAATGCGTTGGAACTGATATGGAAAATTTTAGAACTCTTTGAAAACTGAAAAGGTTTGAACTGAAATGGCAAATCGTTGGAGCTCAGAGGAATTCGTACAGTCAAGCATTCTGCCCCATTCTATAAGATAGCTACGTTACAATCAGTCGGGTTGCATTACACAGTTTCGGTGCTTGAAGATTGCGAAACATAATAACGACAGATCCAACTTTGCGACGCAAATAATGCGGTGTCATACCAAGCCTCTCCAAAGCACTTAGAAATTCCACTTGATAATTCGCGGCTTCGTCTCATTGTCAAGACGATCGATCGATTTGTATGAGCGCAAGTCTCCCGGAATTTGACTTTAAATCTTCCAGTTTAAGTCAACAACATCGGTATTTTTGGCAGCTAAAATTGTGCGTGCATTCAAAAAAGTAGTAGTTACGATAATTTGGCCAATGTCCGAATATTCTTTATGAGTTCATCTTTCATGAATTGATAAACGGCAGATGGAATTGATATTAAACCACCGGAAGTATCAACCAGAATTGACACATTTCCAATTCTTAGCGAATACGATGTAAAATGTCTTCGACAATGTAATTTTTGTTCGTATACCATAATTGAAGCGGATTTGAAGGTTGATATGTCGAAATGATCTTCCCGAAAAGTGTGCGAACTTCATTTGCACCGCATCGTACATATTTTGCTGGCTTGCTTCTAAAAAAATTGTACACAGCGTACCATTTACAGTACGCAATGGCTCAAATGAAGTTGAAATGCGTACATTATCCAATAGGAACCGAAGGTCGTTTTTCCGGTGGATTGTGTAAATTCATCGAAATGCATTAATTGAGAACACACCTGGATGTCAATCTACTCGTTGACCTTCCTTTCTGCGTAATTTTGTTGCTGGCGTTGTTTCCACTGGCTGCACTATATTCTGGGTTGAAGTACACTCTTTGGCCATTCTCCAAATTAAGTGCGAGACGCACAACAGTCGGAAAACGTTCATGAATTGCAAAAGTAAATAACCTACAAAGCGGTTTATTGCAGTTCGACCGTATCGTTCAAAACCAATAACCGCCATGTTGCTTCCTTTGGTGACTTACTTGCAAACATATTTGATCGATTTCACCAAACTACAATATCGAAAATTGACATGAGATTCGAATGTGAATTAGACAACAGTGGCGTATATAGTACGATCCATATGTTGTCAACTTCGATATTCACTACTCTAAGTTGTATGGTCGTCTGATGAGCTACGACGATAGCATAGATAACTTGATACGAGACTCTTTGGTTCGAGAGAGAGCTGTCAAAACTTGCATTTTTTATAACATTTGCCAATCATGCCACTGCTGAAAAATATTAGCTTGGGTATTTAATAAATTATACAAAACACTAAATTAAACACTTTGAAAATGCATACATACATATGTATATAAAGGCTAAAAATGCAAATCATTAATTAATTTCATAAAATTTATTTTTAAATATGTTCTGCCGTTCAAATTTTATTTAACTAATTTAAAAAAATAAGGTCTTATGCATCACCTTTTCACTATGCTGGTTGACCATGATTCTGTTTTTCGGGTAGACGCTACTTGAAGCAGCAAAAAGATAAAGGTTCTGATCAAAATTATCTATGACAGAATGATATCATCATTTCAGTTTCCATTTCAAAAGAAAGAAGTGGATAGTGTTTCGTGCATTTTTTGTTAACACAAAAAATGATTTGAAAGTCGTGTCCACAACATGACCCAAACGTTGCTGAATCCCATCTAATTCACCATTGTCATCGCATCTGAACGATTCATTAATCAAAAATTAAAACAAAAGAAAAATTACTGAAAAGTCAATTTGAAATTCAATTTTCGACTTTTTATGAACGATTTTTTATTTCTGAACCCTTTCCCGATACCGAACAACCCAAATTTCTGAAAATTCATTAGACATAAACCCTTCTCAGGCCTTAGCTTACTAACAAAAAAACATTCATTTTTCACATATGTGTATACTTTAAAATAAACGTTTGTATGGAAAAGAAAAACTGTTTTTTGCGTTTTCCAACTTTCATAATTTTTACAAAGAATTTTCCTAATAATAACAAATACAAAAAAAATAGTAGAATCAGTCCAATGATATATGATAATGTATAACATAGTTTATTTTAAATTGGGAAGAACGAGGATAAACCCCCCCAATTTTTTCATGTACAATCGCCCCAAAGATTCATCACATAAAAGGACAATTTTTGGAATTTTTTGGGACCCTTTTTTGCGTATGGTTACCCATCGCGTTTCGCGCTCGAAAAACCCGTCATCTTTATTTTTTTTAAAAAGGCTTTAAAATTTGGATTCAGACTGTATCAAAAATTTGTATTGCTGTCAATATAAAATTTAAAAACCTTTATAAAAAATTTTTTCGGGAAAAACTCTTTTTTTTGAAAATAACCCAACTTGTGTTTTTTAAAAAAAAATAATAAAAAAACTTCTTTTTTAAACAAGGTTTTTTCTTATTAAATTTCCCCTTTTTTTGTTCTTTTAATTATAAATTTTGGGGTTTTTGACATCTGTCGGGTAAAACTAAGTTTCATATTTTTTTTTGGCTTTAAATTACAACAGTCGAAAATTTTGATTTGATTATCGTTTTTTTTTTCAAGTTGCGTGTTTGAAAGCTTTTGGGGCTTTATTTTTTGGGTCAGTGAGTGAGTGGTGCTAAGTAAACAAAAATTTTATGAATTTGATTAATTTTTTATTTTTAAACAATGTTTAAAGAAATTTATAGTTTTGTTCACCCCTTTCGGTTTTTTTTAAATCCCAAAACTAAAAATTAAAATTAGGGGTTATATTAAAAACCGGATTTAAAGGGGGGGCGGGAGTCAAATCCCATTTTCTGTCCGTCCTGTCTTTTAATTAAAATAAAAATTGGATATCAAAAATGAAACTTGGTTTAATTTTTCCTTGGCCATAAAAAGGGGTTAAAAAAGTTCAAAAATAAATGGCCTTTTCTTACCCCACAAAATTGGGGAAACCAAAACCCCTTAAAATGTTTATAAATTAAGCCATAAATAAAGGGGAAATTAAAAATAAAAATTTGGCAAAAAATCTGGTTAGGGGGGGGCTATTTGGGGCGTAATTTTTTTTTGGAAAAATGGGGGGGGAAATAAGTTTTTGTACATACCCCAAACTACATGGGTATTCAAACCCAAATCCAAGGGTGGGTTTTTTTAGGGATTTCCCTAACAGTTCAAAAAAGGGAAATCCGGATAATAACCACCCCACCTCCCCTACAAAGGTTATGTTAAAAACACTAAAAAAGCGTTTAAATTTTAAAAAAAAACGTCAAAACAAAAATTTTTCGGAAGAAATTCCGGAAAGGGAAACTGCACTCAAACTTTAAAAAAAATTTAAAATGGGGTGGGCCCCGCCCCCTTTTGGGAAAAAACCCCTATCCAAAAAACTTCTGACCCATTTCCCAAAAAATTCGGGATTAATATTTTTTTCCCCTATTTTAAGTAAAATTGGGGGAAATCGGGGTTTTAAAACCCCCCTTTTTCCAATATAACCCTTTTTTGAATTCCCATCTAATTCCTTCTCTGTAAAAATAATATAAAGGGAAACCCAAAAGTTATAGCCGGGAAAAAACTTTTTCAAAAAAACGGGATTTGAAAAATAAAATTAAGGGATAATGAAATCCCCGATTTTCACTTTATCATTGGA